>NC_140172.1:4302309-4312309 GCF_963971535.1 Notolepis coatsorum
GACGCCAGACCCGATGATAGTCGGGTTATCTCGCCATGCGTTGAGCACCAGGACCCCAGAAAACCAGAGTATAGTCGGGTTTTCATCGTTATTTATTTTATTCGATATTTCCATTCATTACAGGCACACGGACATCTGGGTTAACATGGGGAATCATTCTGAGAATGCCAATGTGCAATACCAGCCGCATCCACCCAGGTGGCAGTATAAAGCACCCTTTGAAACATGATATCTTGGCCTGTGGGTCGATCAGAAGTCTGCGGTCGGATTTCTAATGGTCGGGCAAGAAGATCGGTTGTCACGATCGGATTGAGAAACGCAAATTGCTCCCATTGCATGATGTGTGGCGGATTATGTTGGCGACACGATCGACACCAATACTGGGACTCGCAATCAGATAATTGGAATATTCATGATGAAACATAATACAGATAATATAGATGTGATTTCAAAATAGTAGCGTGTACAGGCGAGAAATGGCAAAATTTTTAGTGAATTGCACGTATTGCTGCATAGCGTAGTTTTCTGGGATTAGACAGGATTATTCTACAACTATAGTCATATTCACCACCGCATAAAACGGGAATGTATGGATGAAAAAATTATTTCTTTAACACATATTCAGGGCCGCCTCAGGGGGTGTGCGAGCAGTGCGGTCGCACAGGGCCTCGCGGGAAGGGGGGCCTCGCAAAAAAAAATAAACAAAATAAAAATATATATATTTTTTTTTTTTTTTTTTTTTTAATTAATTTCCCGCGAGGCCCTTTTTCATCACAGACCTAAAATCTAGTTTTGCTTATATGCTTATATATTTCACATTAGACACGTTCCTGGCTCTGAGGCTCTGCAGGCAGCAGAATTGGTTTCAATGAGGGGAGGGGTTACAGCCAGGTAAGGTAGCGTCTGTTGAGTTCATTGTGTGTGTCTGTGTGCGTGCCGGGGGGGGGGGGGGGCGGGCGTGAACCGACTCATTGCCAGACGTGAGCGATTCTACTCACGCTCACGGCAATGAATCGGCTCTTATGAACGAGTCGCTCATGACCGACCCATCACTAGCGTCTGACTATTTCGCGCGTGCAGCATTGGAGTTTTTGCCAGCCAAGATGAAGAGGACATCGTTCGGCAGATGGACTGAAGATGAAAGTTGTTGCATGTTAGACAGTTCAGTCAAGCTAGCCATCCCGGCTAAAGACAGGGACAGCTAGTTAGCTTTAGCTACATTATAATATTAAGTGTGGTTCAGTCGGGATATAGCCATGATGATGTCGGCTAGTAGCTAGCTTAGCTAAAGGCTAACTAGCGTTAGCTAACCTAGAGACAACGCATGCAGCCAAGATGAAGAGGATGGTCGTTTGGCAGATGAACTTCGTCAACTCCACGCGGTTGTCTCCATCCTCTTGGACGTTTGGTGAGTTTTTAACCTATTCTATTAACTCTATTCCCGCCGTGGACATCTCTCTCTCTCTCTCTCTCTGGAGCTAAACTGGCCGACTAGCTGTTGTAGTACTACTAGTAGCTAACGGTGTGTGGCTTGGTGTCAGCACCTGTATGTAGCCGCATAGCTTGCTTCTGCGTTAGCTAATGGTTAGCGATAGCTGGGAACGTTCGTTTGATGCTATCAGTTAGCCTTGAGTTAGCTGTTAGCTTGTGCTACGACCATTGACATTAGCCGTAGATGTAGTCGGGCCTGCACCATGACAAGGCTCTGGCCATAGCTTATTTTTGTCCCGACAGCGAGAGGCCTTTCGTCAACGTGGAGACCTGTGTTGCGGCCTTTCGCCCTGCGTTCCTTGGTGCAGGTAAGATTAATGAAAATGTCATGACATTACCCCACTCTTCCTTCCTTCCCCTCCCGAATGTTTTGTTAATAACGATGTTTTTTTCCAGGCAAAACATATGTTACTTCACAACATTTGGAGATACGACATGTGCTGTGTGTGAATTCATTGTCTTGGTCGTTTGTGTAGCTTGGGTAGCGTTGGGCCGTTGGCCAAAGCTGTGTGTGGCCTGGTGTCAGTAGCCTACCTGGCTAGCCTTTAGCTGTCGGCCATTGGCTCCTTGCTGCTTTGTTTTCTCTGGTATAGACCCTCTTCTCTTTGGATTTAAGTGTTGATCTTTGTCCTTTTGGATCTATGTATATTCATGTTGCCTTTGTGAAGTTATCTTTTCCTTCTGTTTTGTTCTTTCATTAAAAGTTGAATATCCTTTAGGGGGTCATCTTTGCTTATTTCTCTCATACATGCTCTCTCTCTAACACACATGCTCTCTCTCTCTCTCTCTCTCTTTATAACACACACAGTCTGCCTATGGCGGCCTTTCTCCATGGCTAGGCTGTGCTCGCTGAGTCTGTACCTAGTCAAGGATCTTCAGTCACAGTGCTCAGGTATTCTGCCACTGTGTACTCTCTGTTTAGGGCCAAATAGCATTTCAATTTCTTTCCAATGTGTCTCTTTCTCTGTACACTGTATATTGACTGTAGAACGGGAGCTCTCTCTCGCTCTCTCTCTTGCTATATGTTGACTGTATCATGCCCAGCCTCGGGCAGCGCTATTATTTACGAATATGTTTACTGTATGAAAGAAAATAAAGGCCCTGCCTTTGGGGGGGGGGGGGCTCGCGTTTAAATCTTGCACAGGGCCTCGCATTTCTCCCAGGCGGCCCTGCACATATTGAACGATAGATAGTCGATGTCAAATGGGCCATAGAATTTTATCCATAGCTATAATATAGAATATAGTTATAGCCCTGCAAACACCGCCACGTATTCCTATATTTTAGAGCATCGCGCTCAGTGATGTGTTGCTCATGGGACGGGGTGCAACAAAAGTTGTGAGCAGAAGCGTGTGCACGCACATGCACGGATGTGCACGAACGTGCACACAGGAATGCGCTGCACTCGACTGATGCGCCAACTCGCAGTACCCACCTGGCTACTTTGCATATCAATAGCGCCAGTCGTCAGGTGTTACATTCCATTCGTAGAGGCTATTAAGGAACTGTCTTTAGTCTGTCCTTATGCGAGGGAACAATTATGCGCATGCACGGGAGCACGCGTGCAGGTGGCGTCATTAGCGTGCGGGCAACCAGTGTTGATATGAGCAACGCAACACTGGTCGCGCTTTTAACAACACATCACGCATATCGCTGTGGCATCCAAAGTGTTAACACCCACTTTAATAATAATAATAATAATAATAATAATAATAATAATAATAATATAATAATAATAATAATAATAATAATAATAATAATATAATAATAATAATAATAATAATATAATAATAATAATATAATAATAATAATAATAATAATAATATAATAATAATAATAATAATAATAATAATAATAATAATAATATAATAATAATAATAATAATAATAATAATAATACTAATAATACTAATAATATAATAATATTAATAATAATAATAATAATAATATTAATAATAATAATAATAATAATAATAATAATAATAATAATAATAATAATAATAATATAATAATATAATAATAATAATAATATAATAATATAATAATAATATAATAATAATAATAATAATAATATAATAATAATAATAATAATAATAATAATAATAATAATAATAATAATAATAATATAATAATAATAATAATAATAATAATAATAATAATAATAGTAATAATAATAGTAATAATAATAATAATAATAATAATAATAATAATAATAATATAATAATAATAATAATAATAATAATAATAATAATAATAATAATATAATAATAATAATAATAATAATAATAATATAATAATAATAATAATAATAATAATAATAATAATAATAACTTTATTTGTATAGCACTTTTCATACAGAAGTTGCAGTTCAAAGTGCTTCACAACAGTAAAACAAATTCAGGCATAAGCGAGCATAAAAAAGATAGAGAGGTAGCAAGGTAAGGTAAATCACAGTGTTTCACATTAGGATCTAGCATCCCAATAGGCTTTTCTGTTTACGGTTTCATTCAGTAATACAAATACTAATACTAAATACTTAATTGAAATGTTTTACTTTGAGTGGCACAGTGGGCAAGGCGCTCGCCACTAACGCATGATATGCTGGTATCGAGCCCAGCTCTCTGCGTTGCTACCGGCTTGGCCGGTCGTTCATACTAACACAATTGGCAGTGTTAGAGGGTGGGAAAGCCGGTGGGTGGACAGCGACTCCTATAGGTCGGTTGGTGCGCCTGTACAGCAGAATCAGGAAGTATCAGGGGCAGCGTGAGCCTCCCACACGTTACTCCTCGCCACTGAGAGAGAGCACGAAAAGATGAAAAGATGAAAAGATGCGACAGCTGCCTCCTCGTGTACCGGAGGGGACACGTGATGCAAGGCTTCTATCCTCACTACAGCCGACCAGTGGGAGGCATAGTCTAGCAACGTTCGAGACAGGGGAGGGGAGAATTGAAGGGAGAATTGGCGAGGCGAAATTGGGATGGGAGAAAAATAAGGAGAAAAAGTGGATACAAAAAAAAATACTTTAGTCACTTTAGACACACTAAATTATATTTATCTATTATTACTCTATATTTTATATTGTATATATGTATATTGAACATTCCTTTACTTACTTTTTACCTACTTCTTAATTACTTTTTTACTTACTTTTTTTTTTTTACTGTATGAAGCACACTCTCAAGCCGGGCTCATACAGAAACAAGCAATTCATCCTAAAATATTCTGTATTTTATTGTGACAAATAATAAACAAACTTGAACTTCTCAGTTTTATATTTGATTACATTTAGATTCAGATTACAGTGTTATATTGGGTCATACAGTACAGTGTTATATTTGGTTACATTCACATTGGTTCCAGAACGCTGTGTCGCCGGTCAATTATTTTGCGACAATGACCTCGACAATGACATTATCCCTTACATATTATATTGGGTTATATATTATATTGTTATATTGGGTTGTATATTATTGTTATATTGGGTTATATATTATATTATTATGGGTTATATATTATATTGTTATATTGGGTTACATATTATATTGTTATATTGGCCACTGATAGATAGGGTTTAGAAGGAGGGGGAGGGTGTCCAATTTAAATTACAAAGTGTGAATCACCTGTAATTAATTATTCATGTTCCGGATGAATAATTACAGAAAAAGAAGACGGTCATGGCGGCTTGTCAAATTAGCCCTCATTGACATTAATTGGATACACTACACCCAGTGGTAATTATCACGCCTTCTCTTTCTCGCTGCTCTGCAGAGGTGTCCACAGCAATGAGCTAATTTCACATAGCGTACTGTAGATATGCCAATATGCCTATGAAGTTTCATTCTCATTAAATACAGTATATTAACGTGCCACTGTAGTTTGATGAAAGAAAATATTAGCACGTTTCACTTAGTAGTGATTAATATTCATTATAGGGGATTGGTGTTACCTTCTTGTTGACTCTCATTTCAGAGTGATTTGCTATGGCCTTGTTCTTCCACATATATATATATATATATATATATATATATATATATATATATATAGAGCTGGGCCGTTAACGGCGTTAACGTGCTGCGTTAACGCGATACTAGTATCGCGCGATAATATAATTAACGCATTAATCTAAAAAAAAGAAGAAAAAAAAAAAAAAATAATTAACCTTTATTTACCCAGGGTAGGTTCGCTGAGCACAGATGCTCTTTTTCAGGAACGCCCTGCTTCACAGTCATACAGTTCCATTCACACCTGGGAGCTGCCCAGTACAACCACAGTTGACACCATTGGCCACTGAGCAACTCCATAGTTCAAGTTTGAAATGCTTCTTTCTGTTTTGCTCCTGAGAGTGTGCAAGATACTGTACTGTACTGGTAATATTATTTATTTGTGTTAACTTCTGAATAAAACAACTTATTAAACACAAGTACATCTTATTGAACATTATTTTGATATTTCATTACCAATTATCATAGCAAAACAGCTTTTTCAAACAGTCTGTAATGCATTTTGGAAACGGGAGATGGGCTCATTGTGTAATGGGCCACCTGGCCTGAGAAACATAAGGAGGAAAGAAAAAGTAAGGACTTACTTCTGGTCATTATTTGGGTAGAACACACATATTTTGAATGCCTTCGGCAGTTTTTTTATTTTTTTTTGAGCCATTTTAATCTAGATTAATCTAGATTAAATCCAGGATTGCAGATAGATTAATCTAGATTAAAAAGATGAATCTATGCCCACCTCTAATATATATATATATATATATATATATATATATATATATATATATATATATATATATATTTTAGAGGCACAGAAAAAAGATTTCAAAAAAGCATTTCAGAGGCACAAAAAACACTGGCCAATTATTCCTACAAGCTGACTACAATCGGAGTGAAAATGTTGAACTGTCAACAGTATTGTGGTTGCAACATCCCCAGGTTCACCCTGGTAGAAGGCACCGGGCCTGGCTCAGATAAGGCGCTGTCATTTGAAACGCTGCTATCTCCTGACAGTCCCTGAGCCTCTGTGGCAATGGGATGCAGCGCCAGCACAAGTTGAGAGAGGAGCGATTCTCAGAGTCTTTATCAAAACGACAGGGCAAATTGACAACGTGTCCATGTTAAAGCCAAGGGTCAGAGTCAATCAAACTCACCTTCTACCATAGAGCTCTGGTGTGTCATCATTACAAGTAAAGCACGTCCATATTAATGTTATTTCGCTACAGGAAATGGAGAATCGACTGGAGGCCATCGGCTAAAAACACACATCTTCAAACAATATCTGAAATCAAATTTAAAATGAAAATAAGTAAATACTACATATACTACTTATCATCCTAATATGTCTATACTACTATGCTACTATACTTAACCCTGTGAAGCCCAAATAGAAAAGACATTAGCAACTTCAGAGGCCAGAGGGTGGGACCTATAAACACATTTACTATCCAATAGCATTGTGAGGCTGAACAACAGGACCCATTGACTATGTAAGTGATTAAAACATATCAAATAAACATTTACAGGGGCGGCTGGGTGGCGCAGCGGATATTGTGCTCGTCACCAACGCAAGAGACACCGGGTTCGACTCCGGCTGTCGGCGTTGCCTCCGGCTTGGGCCGGCCGTCATACTAACTCAATTGGCAGAGTCAGCGGGTGGAAGTCGATGGGTGGTAATCTGGACGTTGTGGACAGCGACTCCTACAGGTCGGTTGGGGGACGCCTGCACTAAGGGTGAGCGAGAAAGTGGCAGTCAGGAGAATGAGGCTGGCAGGTCACCGCCAGAGACATCATGAGATGCCAACCAGCAAACTTGTGCTGTGGGAACCAACACACGGGCATCGATCACGAGGACGTCCCACATTAACCTACGTGGAAGTACTCAGGAGAGATGCGGGAACAGAATGCACCGGCGAGCTAGCCAGATGCATGGAGGATCGGGATGACTGGAAGCACCGATGGAGGGCCCGTCCTCCCCTACGGTCCTGAATGGTGATAAAAAGGTGTTTAAAGTGAGTTTAGGTGGTTTATCCTCCACTACGGTCCTGAATGGTGATAAAAAGGTGTTTAAAGTGAGTTTAGGTGGTTTATCCTCCACTACGGTCCTGAATGGTGATAAAAAGGTGTTTAAAGTGAGTTTAGGTGGTTTATCCTCCTCTACGGTCCTGAATGGTGATAAAAAGGTGTTTAAAGTGAGTTTAGGTGGTTTATCCTCCTCTATGTCACTGAATGGTGATAAAAAGGTGATTAAAGTGAGTTTAGGTGGTTTATCCTCCACTACGGTCCTGAATGGTGATAAAAAGGTGTTTAAAGTGAGTTTAGGTGGTTTATCCTCCACTACGGTCCTGAATGGTGATAAAAAGGTGTTTAAAGTGAGTTTAGGTGGTTTATCCTCCTCTATGTCCCTGAATGGTGATAAAAAGGTGTTTAAAGTGAGTTTAGGTGGTTTATCCTCCACTACGGTCCTGAATGGTGATAAAAAGGTGTTTAAAGTGAGTTTAGGTGGTTTATCCTCCACTACGGTCCTGAATGGTGATAAAAAGGTGTTTAAAGTGAGTTTAGGTGGTTTATCCTCCACTACGGTCCTGAATGGTGATAAAAAGGTGTTTAAAGTGAGTTTAGGTGGTTTATCCTCCACTACGGTCCTGAATGGTGATAAAAAGGTGATACCTGATGACAGCACAAATTCTAGTTGTATCACTCTAGTTGTTGGATTTGGGAGAGAGTTCATGTTCACTGTCTGGGACCATAGGGAACATGTTTGAATTCTGAAAATGGGTGTGATTTCCCTTTAATTATAAAACTACAGTTAGAGAGACAGAAAGGCAGACAGACACACAGATACATACAAGCAGAGATACAAACGTGCACACACACATACAATAGATGCTGGTGCCGCGCCCTACAAAGCCCATCGGAGCTGAGCAGGAAAACAGAAAAATATGATCACATTCATCATACTGATGTTAGCTTAATTGCGTGAAACAAGGGACGGAAATGATACCCACACCTACTGCTATGCCCCATTTGTCAAGATGCAAATGGCAGCTACACGTTTTGGCAATGCTTATGAATAGCTCTGGCCAGGGACGTGCACAGGACTTTAGAAGGGCAGGTGCTCAAAGGCTGAAAAGGGCACTGGACCTGTGCTATTTTTGGGGGCCCTTTTTGGGCGGGCAGGGGCCTTTTTATGCTTTTTGGGGGGTTTTGGTGATCAAATATTGAATATTGGACTATAATAATCAGTGCAGGAGCTCACTTATCCTTGAAAGACACTTTTATCACTGACTTAAAAGGCCCATACATCTCCATAAATGTTCAGGGCGGAGGGAATAAGTGCTTACCCTACAGACAGTCTGTTAGGACAGCAGACTCGGTTGGCACTGCTCAAAACATACCTTTTTAAAATAGCTTTTAAATGAATTATTATCTTTATTTCATTGTCTTATTTTTCTTTATTTCTATACATTTTACTTAAATATTTTATTATAATTTGTATCATTGTTTTATGTCGTTTTTTTTAATCATTTTATTTGTTCTTTTTTAATGTCAACATATTATTTAAATTATTAAAATGGAACTCAAACATGTTCCGTTGTGATGTCACCAGTGTTCGGCAAGTTACTTTTAAAAAGTAACTAGTTACAGTTACTAGTTACTTCTTCCAAAAAGTAACTAAATTACTTACTCAGTTACAAATTATAAAAGTAACTAGTTACTTCAGAAAGTAACTATTGCATTAATTTCAAGTACATTTGTTACATAAACAACATACACATCTAAACTATTTTAATGTTGCTGTGGGACAAAGTGAGACTAGCCTCCAATCAAATGCCATGTATGTAGATATTATAATTACTATGTTTATATAGTGGATCATACAAATACAAACACAATAGATGTTTTGGAACTTTTGATATGTATTGCCCCTCAACAGGCCACAACTGGGCAACATTAAATTATGCTTGTTAAGCACTATACCAAAAATAAATTACAAATATATACTGATTGATTGAACATTTTAATTAACAGATTGCAGAATGGGTACAGTACAGTACAGGGGATGCAGACCAGAGAGACTTTTGTCTTGTTTACATCAGGGTCCCCCATTTTCAATTCATGACATTTATGACATACACAACATACAGATATAAGAATCTAATCTAATCATCTAAACTAATCTAATCATGACATTTAAGACATGCATGACATCCAGATATATATATATATATATATATATATATATATATATATATATATATATATATATATATATATATATATATATATATATATATATATATATATATATATATATATATATATATATATATATATATATATATATATATATATATATATATATTAGAGGTGAGCATAGATTAATTTTTTTAATCTAGATTAATCTATCTGCAATCCTGGATTTAATCTAGATTAATCTAGATTAAAATGGCTAAAAAAAAAAAAAAAAAAATGCCGAAGGCATTCAAAATATGTGTGCTCTACCCAAAT
>NC_140172.1:4317309-4367309 GCF_963971535.1 Notolepis coatsorum
GTGCTGGTGACAGCAGAGAACATGGAAGAGCTTCTGGTGGCTGCAGACCAGCTTCGCGTCACTGGCATAGTAGGAGCGTGCTCTGACTTCCTAGAAGGCCAGCTGTCTCTGGAAAACTGTGTCGGCATCTGGAGGTTCGTGGATATCTACTGCTGCCCTGACCTGAGGCGCAAGGCCCATTTGTATTTGTATTTGTATTTATTGGTTTAAAATACAGAGACAGTGCATATTAAGGAACATTTGACTGTAAATATGCCAGTTTAGCCAGGTTGGCTAATTTTCAACTGTAGTCTCTGGGGCAGGTGACATGAGCACAACAATAATTAAAACATAGTACAATAATTAAAACACATTAGGAATCAGTATAGGTTACAATACACTAAAATACATACAAATAAATACATTAAAATACATTACAATACAACCCCTCAGTTAAAATGGTCGCACACTTGACCATCTCTCAACCATGATTTTAAGTTAGTTTTAAATGAAATGTAACTTTTATACTCTCTGAGCCGTGTTGGCAGACTGTTCCAGGTGCGTGTGCCACTTTGAGGAGATGTTGCACGTCTCACAGGAGTTTGTGGAGCTGTCCCTGCAGCAACTGGTGGACATCATCGAGAGGGATGATCTGAACGTGAAGAGCGAGGAGACGGTGTTCGAGGCCGTCCTCCGTTGGATCGACCACTCCCGTGAGGAGCGTAAAACACACATCCCTTTGCTGCTGCCCAAGGTAACTAATTGTATTACTGTGCATTCCATTAAAATAACACTAGATTCCCTAGTACAGTGGTTCTCAAACATTTGGGTCCAAACTGTTCCCTAGCAACAGAAACCGTCTACAACCGATGTCTAAGTTGTACCCGCTGTCTGCTTGTCTCTTCCCAGGTTTGCATGGGCTTGATGAGGCCTGACTACTTGCTGAACAACGTCCAGAACAACCCTGTGGTGAGGGACAGCCACGACTGCAGGCCCCTCATCCTCAGCGTCCTGAACCCCCCTGGCTCCGACAGGCTCCCAAACCCCCTGATGCGTCCACGCCTGCCCCAGGAGGTCCTATTGGCCATCGGAGGCTGGGGTGGCGGCATCCTGACCATGGATGCTTACGATATCCGAGCCGGTGGATGGATGGACGTGAGCGTTGAGGGGGAGAGTCCCCGGTGGTACCACGGCACCGCTTATCTCCACGGTCTGGTCTACTGCGTCAGCGGCCTGGACGGCGTACAGATTCTCAACAGTGTGCGCAGGTTCAACCCCGTCACTCGCAGCTGGCTGCAGGCGGCTCCCATGCACTCATGCCGCAGTGGCCTCAGCGTGGTCGCGTTAGACAGCTGTATCTACGCCATGGGAGGGTGGGACGGACACGTGGACCTGAACACCGCCGAGCGCTACGAGCCTGAAACCAACCAGTGGACAGTGATCTCACCCATGCTGGAGCACAGGAGCCACGCCGGGGCAGCAGCCCTCCAGGGCAAGGTGGATGGAACTGAGGGACACAGGGTGCTAGATGAACACAAGGAACGTTAGATCAGAAATCATAAATGTCTTTATTGCCAAGAAAGCTTGCACATACAGTACAACAGATGTGTCTGGGTCCTTTGGTGCATCAACATTAACAGACAATTAAAGTAGAATGAAATCAAATGGAATATATAAACTAAATTAGAATATTCTTTCTTATTACAGGTTTACATCTGTGGTGGCTGGAACAGGACGGAGGATCTGTTCACAGCTGAGTGCTACAGCCCAGACACCGACCAGTGGACTCTGATCGCCCCCATGAGCAGCAGGCGTGCCGCACTGGGAGTCGCTGCATACGCAGGACAAGTCTATGCGGTAGGTGCACACAGAGACAAATGCTTTATACTAGATATTTGTATAGATATGTATCATTTGACTTGTAATGCTGCTGTGATGCCCTCATTTCCCTAAATGGATTAATACAGTGTCTGCCTGCCTGAGCCACACACTAAAACATTCCTCTCATGTGTCCTGTCCTTAGGTGGGAGGGTGGGACGGTGGACACTTCGTGCGTAGCGCGGAGGCCTACAGCCCCTTGACTGACTCATGGAGCGCCCTGCCCGCCATGCTCACCCCTCGCTACAGCTTTGGCATCGCGATGCTTGACGACCTGCTCTTTGTGGTCGGAGGCTACAATGGCATCAGCTTCACCTCCAACGTGGAGCGCTACGACCAGAGCAGCAACAAGTGGACTGTAGCCGAGAACATGGAGATCCCGCGCTGGTGCCAAAGCTGCTGCATAATGCATGGCCTGCCATTTAATATGAGCCAGTACACTGCTCCCCGTGGAGGAGAAGGAGGAGGAGGAGGAGGAGGAGGAGGAGGAGGAGGAGGAGGAGGAGGATGAGGAGGAGCAGGAGCAGGAGCAGGAGCAGGAGCAGGAGCAGGAGCAGGAGCAGGTGCAGGAGCAGGAGGAGGAGGAGGAGGAGGAGTAGGAGGAGGATGATGAGGAGGAGGAGGAGGAGGAGCAGGAGGAGGGGGAGGGGGAGGAGGAGGAGGAGGAGGAGCAGGAGCAGGAGGAGGAGGAGCAGGAGGAGGAGGAGGAGGAGGAGAAGCAGGAGCAGGAGCAGGAGCAGGAGCAGGAGGAGGAGGAGGAGGAGGAGGAGGAGGAGGAGGAGGAGGAGGAGGAGGATGATGAGGAGGAGGAGTAGGAGGAGGAGGAGGAGGAGGAGGAGGCAGGGGATCCATCTAAGAACCTTAAACATGTATTAGACCAAAATAAATCCTAAGAAATTTATAAATTACTATCAGCCAAAGGTGGTGCATTTCTTTCTTCTAGTAATTCAGACAATATCGGTTTTTAGTTTGTGTAATGTAATGTAATATCTGTTTTTAGTTTGTGTAATGTAATGTAATATCTGTTTTTAGTTTGTGTAATGTAATGTAATATCTGTTTTTAGTTTGTGTAATGCACATAATATGGGAACTTTTATCCATATGCTAGCCCGGCATAGTTCTGACAGCTGTCACTTGTGCTACTGCGAAATAAATGACACACGGCTTTGTGTTGTCAACTGATAGAAATTATGCATTTCTCTATTCCGATGATTTCTACAATATAATATATATATATAAATAACTGTCTTTTACTAGTACCTTACTACTATGTACTATGTTACTAAAAGGATAAGTATAAAATAAAATAAGTATAGCAAGTATAAAATAGAAGTCACGTACGTAGACACAAGTGTTCAGTATGTACATATGTACAATGTTCAATGCAGAGTAGAAGTAACTGAGTTACCATACAATATACTATACAATATACTAATATACAATATACTATATAGGGCAAAGCAGAAATGGGATGAGGTACAATTTAGGTAAGATTTACAGTAAGGTGTGCTGAGGTATGGGTTGTAGTGCAAATTCTTTGCCAATAAATATAAAGTGTGTTTAGGTGTTCTAAAGTGTGTAGAGTGGGTGCTGCAGTGAGTTGTTTGTTTAAAGTGAGTGTGTGCGTGTGGATGTGTGTGCTCTGAGTGCTTTTGATGGTTGTTGCATAGTGTTATTGTTCGTTGAGCAACCTGATGGCCTGGGGATAGAAGACAATACAATATATATTATACAATATAATATATATATATAAATAACTGTATTTTACTAGTACCTTACTACTATGTACTATGTTACTATCCGTATACTACTACTTACCATGCTAATATGTCTATTATACTATGCACTCAGGGTGTAACACTCAAGTTCAACACTATTTGACGAACAATGCCACTGCCAATAAGCTGCCAGAGATGCACATCTCCTGCTGACCAGAAAACCACACACTTTTCTGATAGTGGGGTGCCTGGACACTCAGTCATTTAAAATGTATATGCAAAAGTTTCGTTTTCACTTCCAATTTGAAGATAAGGATCTGTAGAACAATTTTGGCTTGAGTATCAAGGAACCAGTTGAATTTAATAAAAATGTATCCAAAATGGCCACAATCGAAATCATGAATTCTTTAAAAACTTCTTAATGTTCACACAATTGCTGTGTAATATAATTTTGTATTGCTATTTTAAGTTAATACTGTGTGAGGAATCAACTGGAGTTCAAATATTGATGTTTTGAATATTCTGGTATGGCAAAAATCAAAGATGGCTGCAATTTCTGTATTTATTTCGAATTACGCTTCATAACTTTTATTCTATTGAACCTAGAATGATGATGTTGGTGCCTGTACCTAGGTTTTCATGAATGAGTAATTGAATAAAAATAAAATAAACATGATTGGAGCATATCTTACATGATATTTCACACAATGAGACAATAAATATGTGGAGAACTACACAGTACATTTCGCAGAGTAAATTTTAATCAAACTGAGTACATTTTACTCAAACTGAGTAACATTTTGGTTATTGGGGACCAAATGTACTCAGTTTGAGTAAAATTTACTCTGCGAAATTTACTGTGTAGAGTTAGATATGAGAACTGTAAACAACAGTTGATTGTGAAGAACAAACTATGATTGTGAAGAACGTCCTCATCACAAGAAAGGATCTGCATCTCAGCACCAATGTCAACGCCATGCCAAATACCTGATGGAGGTGTTGCTGAGCAATGGGAATCCCTTTGAGGAGGGCAGTAAAGACCTGGTTACATTAGACAATAAGGTGTGTGAGTCTGCGGCTGCTGCCGTATCCGTCCATCAACTCGAGTCTACGGGACAAGAGCAGTACAACAATTTCAGGAAGAGTGCTTGAATCAAATGACAGACTTCTGACAGCACCGATCAAGCGAAATAACTTACTGTTGTTCCATGAGAAGCAAATAAGCTGAGAATGCAGCACTTCAAACATCATGCAGAGCTCTATGGGAAAGCTTTTATTGTGCTAGACACAATACACGTCAAGTAGAAATATTTCTGTTGACGAGGAGTTAGTTGCGCCAGGTGTAACAAGACATTTTCTCATTCCTGTCAAATACAAGGATGTCTGCAGGTGATCAAGTTCACCATGTTGGAAACAGTCCACCAATGGATCAATGCAACCATGAGGAAGCTGACACTCGTGTCCTATAATACATCTCCTCCACGCCCTCCAAACATCATCACTTGGGAGGGTGCATACTGGAGATACAGGTGTTTGTCGTAATCCTTCTGACTAATTTCCATCACATCAAGCCACTAACAGATACACACCCACTCAGGGACGTGAACAGGACTTTAGAGGGGCAGGTGCTCAAAGGCTGAAAAGGGCACTTTACCTGTGTGTGTGTTTTAACAGAGCGCGCGTAGCTCACAAGCCCGATTTTTAAGGGCCCTTTTCGGGCGGGGGCCCCCTTTTTATGCTTTTTGGGGGGTTTTGGTGATCAAATATTGAATATTGAACTATAATAATCAGTGCAGGAGCTCACTTATCCTTGAAAGACACTTTTATCACTGACTTAAAAGGCCCATACATCTCCATAAATGTTCAGGGGGGAGGGAATAAGTGCTTACCCTACAGACCCCAAGAAGTGCTGTATTATTCTGTATTGTTTAATATAAATGCATTTTTTATTCCAATCCCGATTTGTATTTGAGATTCCCAAATCCCATCGGACTTGACTTCTTCGTGTCCCTCAGTGAGTGTAATACCAGCATTCAACTGTATGCGCCACAGAGGTTTCTATCATCATCATCATCATCATCACCACCCACGCTATGCATAAAATATATAGGTCCGCGGAGAGGCACGCTGAGGAGGCCGTGCAAACTGCAATGGAATATGGGGCATCTTTCTCTCTTTACCTAATATTTTGATTCTATCCTGACATTTTCAGTTGGAAGGGCAGTCTATATGCGTAACGATTTTTTTTTCTTTTTTTTCCAAAAAGGGCACTTTTTTTTTATGAGGCTCAACAAGGCAGGTGCTCAAGCACCCCTTGGGCTCTATTAGCCCCTTTCGTGACTGCGGTAAAGCCCCAGGCTTGCAAACCGCAGTCACGAAAGGGGCTAGGGCTCTATGTGTGCACGTGCCTGGTGTGAGTGAATGGGTGAATGTGAGGCATAAATTGTAAAGCACTTTGGATAAAAGCTGTTATATAAATGCACCATTTACCATTTACCAGAAGTGTGTTTTTAGTTGACGGGCGGAAAATTGGGCAGGTTTCGGCTATCCTGACTGTGGTGGGAAGTTCGTTCCACCATTGTGGAGCGAGGAGAGAGAATAGCCTGCTTCTCCTTGATGACCCTCCCGGAGCTCAGATAGGAGTGGGTCTGAGGCGGCCAGAGGATGCAGAGCGGAGGGGTCTTGAGGGTGTGTAGTTAGAAGATGCAGAGCGTAGGGGTCTTGAGGGTGTGTAGTTAGAAGATGCAGAGCGGAGGGGTCTTGAGGGTGTGTAGTTAGAAGATGCAGAGCATAGGGGTCTTGAGGGTGTGTAGTTAGAAGATGCAGAGTGTAAGGGTCTTGAGGGTGTGTAGTTAGAAGATGCAGAGCGTAGGGGTCTTGAGGGTGTGTAGTTAGAAGATGCAGAGCGTAGGGGTCTTGAGGGTGTGTAGTTAGAAGATGCAGAGCGTAGGGGTCTTGAGGGTGTGTAGTTAGAAGATGCAGAGCGTAGGGGTCTTGAGGGTGTGCAGTTAGAAGATGCAGAGCGTAGGGGTCTTGAGGGTGTGTAGTTAGAAGATGCAGAGCGTAGGGGTCTTGAGGGTGTGTAGTTAGAAGATACAGAGCGTAGGGGTCTTGAGGGTGTGTAGTTAGAAGATGCAGAGCGTAGGGGTCTTGAGGGTGTGTAGTTAGAAGATGCAGAGCGTAGGGGTCTTGAGGGTGTGTAGTTAGAAGATGCAGAGCGTAGGGGTCTTGAGGGTGTGTAGTTAGAAGATGCAGAGCGTAGGGGTCTTGAGGGTGTGTAGTTAGAAGATGCAGAGCGTAGGGGTCTTGAGGGTGTGTAGTTAGAAGATGCAGAGCGTAGGGGTCTTGAGGGTGTGTAGTTAGAAGATGCAGAGCGTAGGGGTCTTGAGGGTGTGTAGTTAGAGACCATTGACCGGAGGTAGGAGGGTGCAGTTCCCTTTGCGGCATGGCATGCCTGGACCGCTCTGTGCCAACGGGAAGCACTGCATTAGTTACTAGAACGGTAGTACTGTATGTATTTTGACTGTAACGATATCAGCCTAAGTACCACGACACCGGTTCTAAAACAATACCACGGCAAAAACCTAAAACACAGGGACTTAATGGAATATAACATTAGTTGACAGAAAATGGAAAATTCGTTATCAAATATATTTTATTAATACAATAACAGAAAATATGTTGACGCTGTTGAAACGTAAACAGTAAAAAAAAAAAAAAAAAGACATAATTATGTTACAGCTGCAGAGCTATATAGCTAAACTCCTATTGGCTACTTAAGATCAGCTGACACACAAACACACACACACACACACTCTCTTAGCTGTCCATCGTGTTCGATGATGACGCTTGCTCCAGGGATGGGGTGAGGGGGGGGGGGGTTAGCGACGCTGCCGCTAGTGCCACTTCTCGTGGGCGTTGAGTCCGATCCTTGAGCCGCACACCCGTCTTTAGTCGACTGCGAAAGATTGGACGTGTTTCGGCTGTCCTAACTGGGGTGGGTAGTTCATTCCACCATTGTGGGGCAAGGACTGAGAATAGGCGGCTTCTCTTTGATGACCCTCCCGGAGCTCGGATAGGAGTAGGTCTGAGGCGGCCAGAAGATGCAGAGCGTAGGGGTCTTGAGGGTGTGCAGTTAGAGACCATTGACCGGAGGTAGGCGGGAGTGGTTCCCTTTGCCGCATGGTATGCCAGGTCGAGGGCCTTGAAGCGGATACGTGCAGCAATGGGGAGCGAGTGCAGGTCCCTAAGAAGTGGGGTGACATGGGCCGACTTTGGTAGGTTTGAGATCAGGCGGGCTGCTGCGTTCTGAATGAGTTGAAGAGGCTTGGTGGCAGTGGCCGGTAGGCGAGCTAGCAGTGCGCTGCAGTAGTCGCGGCGGGAGATGACTGTTGATTGGACGAGGAGTTGGGTGGCTTCTTTTGTCAGGAAGGGGCGGATCCTTCTGACGTTGCTCAGGAGGAATCTGCAGGTTCTGGTTGTCGCTGCGATGTGAGTAGAGAAGTTCAACTGGTCGTCGAGGACAACACCAAGGTTCTTGGCGGTCGGGGACGCGGTCACAGCTGCATTCTCGACTGTGATGGAGAGGTCGGTCAGGGGGGAGGATTTGGCCGGCAGGTGGAGCAATTCTGTTTTGCTTAGGTTCAGTTTGAGGTGGTTGGTCGTCATCCAGGCGGAGATGTCGGACAGACAGGCCGAGATCCGCTCAGAGACGTGGATATCTGAGGGAGTATCTAGTATCGGTGTATGTGTAACTGTATGTGTTAACACAACCCTAACTGTATGTGTTAACACAACCCTAACTGTATGTGTCAACACAAACCTAACTGGATGTGTCAACACAACCCTAACTGTATGTGTCAACACAACCCTAACTGGATGTGTCAACACAACTCCGTGTCGTTCCACGTCCCATCTTCAGCGCAGAATCACTTCTCACGCCTTCAGGAGGCAAAACTGTTCACGCAGTAATATAATATTCATTCAAGTCAGTGTGACGGCTGTGACTGAATACTGTCTGTGACTGAGCTACTGTAACACTACTGTACAGCCGTTCTGAGACGAGGCTGCGAGGTGTCTGCAGGGCCGTTTCTGGCTTTTTGGGGGCCCGAAGCAAAATGTAGGGGATTCCAAACCCTCTAAGGTGGGCAATGTATTTAACATTTAAATGCATCAATCTGGTGCACTTTAACTCAAGTATATATACATGTTTGCTCACCAACCGTTGAGTGCCAATCATATACGTTATTTGGTCAGTTTTTTATATTTTAATATTCTATGCAGTCTTGCGGACCTCTATGACGTTACCGAAAAAGCCATACTGTAGAGTAGGGCTGACCCCTATTAATCGATTAGTCGACTAATCGGTCGAAAGGAGCCGTAGTCGACTGGTCAACCTCTTAGTCGAATATAATAAAAAAAAAAAAAAAATTAATATATATATATATTTTTTTATCATTCTTTCCAAAAGAAAAGAGGCCAAGAAGCGTGGCTAATGCTAATGGCATGCATACCAGAGTCTAACTGCCTAAGAAAACAGGCACAGAGTCACTGAAAGAGGATTTCACCCATCTAATGAACACACTAGACTAGACAAATATCAAGATGTATCCATCAGTGGACCAATTGCATGCTTTTGCAGAGCACAAGAAGCCTTCAGTCGACTCCTTCAGACATTAAGCACCCCCCACAGCCCAAATTGAATATTACAAAAAAAAAAAAAAAAAAAAAAAATATATATTATACTTTTTTTTAATTATTATTATTATTTTTTTAGTCAACCAATAGTCGACTAACGGCAAATTTTGGCCAATCCTAGTCGACCATCCAAATCCTTAGTCGCGGACAGCCCTACTGTAGAGCCATACTGTAGTGCATACATAGAGTGCAATACCGGCCAGATCTTGCTAGGTGGCAGTATCGCCTAGCCTTTGAAACCCTGTTCCAGACTGTGTGTCACATCTAATGTTGTCCGGGCGGAGAATTTAGACCAAGCCAAGTAAATCGCTTCATCCGAGCACTTTGAAACGCGTTCAGCATATCTTGTGCCACTTCATGTCAGGGACCCGATGGACATCAATACTGGAAATCGCCATCAGACAATTGGAATATTCTTTTTGGAATAACCTCGATCAAAGGTAAGGACTATCTGACGTCAATTCCACCTTGATCCTACAATGATTTTACATCGATCCAGTCGATCAACGTATGTAGTATTAAAAACGAATGCCGTTGCTGGCGATCAGAGCATCAAAAAATGACCCCCCCCCCCCGCCCTTTGATGCATTCATGATGAAACATAATACCTATTATATACCTTTGATTTGGAAATAGTAGCGTGTCCAGGCGAGCAACGCGGGCGCCTTTATCAAAATGCACATATCGCTCCATAATGCAGTTTCCAGGAATGAGCCCGGATCATTCTGAAACTATACAATATTCACCACGGGATAACACGTGAACGTATACAAGCAAATGTTTTTAAATTTTTACATGTTGGACGAGGGATAGTTAATGTCAAATGAGCCATACTATTGTCTCCATAGCTAAAATATAGAATATAGGTATAACCCAACACAGTGAAAATGCCTATATTTTAAAGCGTGGCCTACGTTGGAATTGCAATGACGATTGAATCTCAGCAGGTGGCAGTATCGCCTACCTTTTGAACTGGAATGGCTTGGTGTGGATACACCTTCTTTTTTTTTTGCAAGGGCTCCTCCTCCTCGGAGCCGGAGGGACAGAGCGAACTGCCGGGGGCTCCAACCACATAGACCGCATATGGCAAGAAGCGGCCCTGGGTGTCTGTCAGCTACGGCCGCTCTTTTACATCTGTGAGAATTCACCGTCTCAGAGGGATACGTGGCTCCAGAGTAGGCCCTCACTATTAGTGCATATGAGGAGAGGAGAGGAGAGGAGAGGAGAGGAGAGGAGAGGAGAGGAGAGGAGAGGAGAGGAGAGGAGAGGAGAGGAGAGGAGAGGAGAGGAGAGGAGAGGAGAGGAGAGGGGAGGAGAGGGGAGGAGAGGAGAGGAGAGGAGAGGAGAGGAGAGGAGAGGAGAGGAGAGGAGAGGAGAGGAGAGGAGAGGAGAGGAGAGGAGAGGTGAGGAGAGGTGAGGAGAGGAGAGGAGAGGAGAGGAGAGGAGAGGAGAGGAGAGGAGAGGAGAGGAGAAGAGAGGAGAGGAGAGGAGAACAAGTCCCCCAAAGTCACTGTCCCTTGATCTGCCTCTCTGCTCCATGTCATTTTGCACACCGCCCGTCTCCACGTTGCCCCCGCCTGGCAGAGTAAACCTTTGCTAGATTTCGGCTGCTACCCTGTTCTGTATCAGTGTGCGGGAATGGGTTTGAGACAAATGCAGCACTATCTTCCATGGTGTGTAACTCTGAACCCTGTCGCCACATTGTCTCAAAGAGCTCAACTATCTCTGTCACAGGGCTATCTTCTGGTAGAATGCAGACAGGCCATGCGCACACAGCACAGTAACATGCAGTTCTATTTCATAGAAGTGTTGCTACCGGTGTAGTGGCTATAGGCTAAACCATTTACATCATTGCATCATTGCATTATCTGTCTAATTGTAGCCCAGGCTTCCACATGTTTTGAGGATGAAGCGTGCAAACCATGCTTACCCTAGCTTTGGCTATTCTGTTTGTCGTTGTTGGCACTGTATGCATCAATTTCCTTGTTCAAAATCCATGAACTAACGCTGGAGAACTAACAGCAGAGAACTCGTGTTCTGTGTGTCTGACTCTTAACCACCAAAACCTGCATGGACTAACGTATGACATATAGATCATGACGGTTAGGGCACCTTGTACATACTGCACCTGTGTATATGTAGCGGAGGTACCGCAGTATATCCACAGTCACGATGGTACAAGTAGTTCAGTGGCTGTGGATGGTAAGCGGTACTGCAAGTAAACTCACTCCCCAGAGGGGTTCAACTCCCACTCAGGGCGATCCCTTAACAGGGGTTGAATCGACTAAACACAACGCAGACAAGATCACACCGGCTACATGTGGTGCCGCTAGACCCGGATGCCCTGGGTGGAGTGAGTTTAGGGGGGTGAGTGTAACGGAGGTACCGCAGTATATCCACAGTCACGATGGTACAAGTAGTTCAGTGGCTGTGGATGGTAAGCGGTACTGCAAGTAAACTCACTCCCCAGAGGCATCCAGACCCGGAAGCACTTCTTGCTTAGTGGTCTGTGATGCCGCCCGCGACGCAGGCGTCCGGGGTTCAACTCCCACTCAGGGCGATCCCTTAATAAGGGGTCGTGTTAGGGTTTGAAACCGACCTCAACAGCATGGCACAGACAGGTAGTTCAGAGTTAGCCAAACACTAGGGCATATTTATTACTGAACCAAAAAATGAGCCTGCTATGACACCTGAATTTCCCCAAGGGGATCAATAATGTTATATCTTATATTCTATATATATTGTGCTCTCCAGCACCTATACCTTGTTTAGGATCACCTAGCTACTGCCAAAGCTAAAGTTAAGGGCACTTTTTTACGAGGCTCAAAAGGGCAGGTGCTCAAGCACCCCTTGGGCTCTATGTGTGCACGCGCCTGACCACGTCCCATAGGAACATTATTATTATTGTATTGCTTGTTTCGTGACTCTTTTAAATCTCAGGAGAAACAGGAGGGTTTCTCATTTAGATCCACTTGGTTCTCAACTGATATCTGAATGATTGCTCCTAAGGAGCAACAAAGAGTCTAGTTTGAGACCATTTGGAGAATTATGGGAGAAGCCGCTGAGCTTCGATACAGTCTCACTCATTCACACTTCTAGTAGACATGAACACATTCACACTGAGGCTTCTTTGATATTTCACTTCAATCTCATGTTCTTCATACATTCATACAGATATTTCAAAGAGCTAAATTACACTCATTTGAGAGCAAATATCTCACAGCTTGCTCAGAGTTGAGACCAATATCCGCTCAGATGTGAAGTTGAATTTGAGAAACATGAGAAAATGTCCTCATTCTTATTTTGGTATTGAACAGATATCTACAGATGTCTAGGAGAAATAAACAATCTATAAATTAGATCTCGTCTCCTGCCATCGGGTTGTGTGTGTGTGTGCGTGCGTGTATGTGTGTGTGTGTGTGTGTGTGTGTGTGTGTGTGTGTGCGTGTGTGTGTGTGTGTGTGTGTGTGTCTGTGTGTGTGCGTGCGTGCGTGCGTGCGTGCGTGCGTGCGTGTGTGTGTGTGTGTGTGTGTGTGTGTGCGCACAGCATATACGAATATACGTTTATTTGAAAATAAGAAAACGAATGTGGTTGGTTTGCGTCGTGTCTGGTTCATGCAGTATCGTGATGACGATTCAAGGTGACTGTGAATCCGAGGGTGTGAACGCTTGACTCACGTTACCTGAGCTAAGACCGGACGGACAACATTGAAGTTAGCATAGCGACTATCTTGACTTTTTAATATAAAGATGGCTCGCTAACAAAGAGCCCGGACAGCAGGACCAAGCCAGTGAGCCAGCAGCCACTAGGCCTACTGGTTCAGCCCGGACAGCAGGACCAAGCCAGTGAGCCAGCAGCCACTAGGCCTACTGGTTCAGCCCGGACAGCAGGACCAAGCCAGTGAGCCAGCAGCCACCAGGCCTACTGGTTCAGCCCGGACAGCAGGACCAAGCCAGTGAGCCAGCAGCCACCAGGCCTACTGGTTCAGCAGCCCGGACAGCAGGACCAAGCCAGTGAGCCAGCAGCCACCAGGCCTACTGGTTCAGCAGCCCGGACAGCAGGACCAAGCCAGTGAGCCAGCAGCCACCAGGCCTACTGGTTCAGCAGCCCGGACAGCAGGACCAAGCCAGTGAGCCAGCAGCCACCAGGCCTACTGGTTCAGCAGCCCGGACAGCAGGACCAAGCCAGTGAGCCAGCAGCCACCAGGCCTACTGGTTCAGCAGCCCGGACAGCAGGACCAAGCCAGTGAGCCAGCAGCCACCAGGCCTACTGGTTCAGCAGCCCGGACAGCAGGACCAAGCCAGTGAGCCAGCAGCCACCAGGCCTACTGGTTCAGCAGCCCGGACAGCAGGACCAAGCCAGTGAGCCAGCAGCCACCAGGCCTACTGGTCCAGCCGGCCCGTCTGCCCTGCAAGGACTCAGCGGATATATGTGGGCTTTCATCCGTGCAGCCAGAGAGAAGGAGCCACGGTGGGGATCAGGAAACACAGCAACCAGCGAGCGAACACAGACCGGGTTATTCAGCTTGCCCTGCGAGACCCGCCTTGCGCCCTAATGTGTCTGTAGCCTTGAGGACGTCTCTCTCACTTGGCCGGTGACGGTCTGCCGAGGGGGGGGCGCTCCTTTTCCCACGTGGCCCACGGGGATCGAAAATTAACAGAGAACAAGGAGGAGTATAATACACAAGGTGCCCTAACTGGCATGATATGTCATAGGTTGTAGCTATAGGGATGCTCGATATTGGCTTTTTTACCGATACCGATATACCGATATTGTCCAACTCTTAATTTCCGATACCGATATCAACCGATATCAACCGATACCGATATATGCAGGGTTTCCCCCCCCCAAAAAATTTAATAATTTCAGGTAATTAACATTACATATCTCTTGTCGTGGAATTAACACAACATTATGCATACTTTTGACAATAAATAAAATCAGAATTTGTTCTTACTTGCTTGCCTGGGTAAATAAAGGTTATAGAAATGTAAACAAAAATATATATAAATAAATTTGAAAACCGATACCGATATTTTCCGATATCACATTTGAATGCCGATATCGGCCGATAATATCGGACATCCCTAGTTGTAGCCCGTGCAGGTTTTGGTGGTTAAGAGTCAGACACACTTAGTGGACAGACATTCCTATTAGTTCCTGAGTTCTGCAGCCGTTAGTTCTCCAGCCGCTGGCAGCTGGCCGTGCCCGCGGTGGTGGAGCCCCGATCGCCCGCGGGCACGAAGCGATTGTGCCCAGGAGCCTCTGCCTTCTTAATCCACGTTTGCATACGGCCCTCAGGCTGAATTTGTTTATCAATTAATTTGCGCCTCTCCTCATGCTGCAACTCAACTGGTGCAAGTACACACCTTCAGAACTGTTCTGTAAAGTAATGTAATTGTAAAATAACTGTAATTGTTCTAGAATGTACCTGAGCAGGGGCTGAGAAGCAGAGTATAAGAGAAAGCCCTATGGCTCTGACAGCACTAAACATCTAAAGTACTGCTGTGCTGGTGCACTTTAATTTTTTTCACCATTTTCTTATCAACCGTATTGTGTAAACGTCTAAAATACTGGGTAGATATGTCTCATGTGTATCTGCCAATTTCACGATTATATATGTCTATTTTATGTGTATCAGTGACAATCAAACCGCAAACAAAGAGGCCTATTAAGATGTTAGATCCCAATATGAAAAACGATGTGATTTAATGATGTATGCCTTATCTTGACTTTGTCTATTTTGCTGCTGTCTATTTTATGCTAATTGTATGCTTATTTTATGCCTTACGTATTTTTTTTTTTTACTGCTGTGAAGCACTCTGAGCTGCAATTCTTGTATGAAAGGTGCTATACAAATAAAGTGTATTATTATTATTATTATTATTATTATTATTATTATTATTATTATTATTATTATTATTATTATTATTATTATTATTATTATTATTATTATTATTATTATTATTATTATTATTATTATTATTATTATTATTATTATTATTATTATTATTATTATTATTATTATTATTATTATTATTATTATTATTATTATTATTATTATTATTATTATTATTACTGAACTCAGCGCTAGTCACCTGTCCTTGGCGTCTCAGGCAGCATGCGGTCCCATTTATCTTGTCCCATGATTGTGTTTGTCATGATCCTCCATTGTCAAGTGAGTTAGTGCCAATTCAGTATTGTTAGTTAGAAAACAAAGTCACATACCTACTCTGAAATCAAAACTGTGGAGATTATCGGTACAGTGCAAGACAAGCGAAAGCTGAGGCAGAGAGAGAGTGAGAGTGAGAGAGAGGAGGAAATTAATTATTTTGTGGAGCCTTCTGGGTAGTGTAGCCTACGTTACGTACCACCGCAGAGACCCAGATTAAATGCCCGGGCAGACGTTCCAACGATATGGCTGTGTTTGCAGGTGGGAAGCCAGTGGGGTATTGTGTTGATGCACTAGGGACTCAGGACTACCGGCCGGCCTGCTCAGCGGGGAGGGGATCTGAACCTCCGTGTGAGTTACACTCTCCTGGTGAAACTCCTCACTGTCAGGTGAAAAGAAGAGGCAGTCTACACCCTCCCCAGACCGACAGAGGAGACATGTGGTAGTCTACACCCTCCCCAGACCGACAGAGGAGACATGTGGCAGTCTACACCCTCCACAGACCGACAGAGGAGACATATGGTAGTCTACACCCTCCACAGACCGACAGAGGAGACATATGGTAGTCTACACCCTCCCCAGACCGACAGAGGAGACATGTGGTAGTCTACACCCTCCCCAGACCGACAGAGGAGACATGTGGCAGTCTACACCCTCCACAGACCGACAGAGGAGACATATGGTAGTCTACACCCTCCCCAGACCAACAGAGGAGACATATGGTAGTCTACACCCTCCACAGACCGACAGAGGAGACATATGGCAGTCTACACCCTCCACAGACCGACAGAGGAGACATGTGGTAGTCTACACCCTCCACAGACCGACATGTAGTAGTCTACACCCTCCACAGACCGACAGAGGAGACATGTGGTAGTCTACACCCTCCCCATAACGACAGAGGAGACATGTGGTAGTCTACACCCTCCCCAGACCGACAGAGGAGACATGTGGTAGTCTACACCCTCCCCAGACCGACAGAGGAGACATGTGGCAGTCTACACCCTCCACAGACCGACAGAGGAGACATGTGGCAGTCTACACCCTCCACAGACCGACAGAGGAGACATATGGTAGTCTACACCCTCCACAGACCGACAGAGGAGACATATGGTAGTCTACTCCCTCCCCAGACCGACAGAGGAGACATGTGGTAGTCTACACCCTCCCCAGACCGACAGAGGAGACATGTGGTAGTCTACACCCTCCCCAGACCGACAGAGGAGACATGTGTCAGTCTACACCCTCCACAGACCGACAGAGGAGACATATGGTAGTCTACACCCTCCCCAGACCGATAGAGGAGACATGTGGTAGTCTACACCCTCCACAGACCGACATAGGAGACATATGGTAGTATACACCCTCCACAGACCGACAGAGGAGACATATGGCTGTCTACACCCTCCACAGACCGACAGAGGAGACATGTGGTAGTCTACACCCTCCACAGACTGACAGAGGAGACATGAGGTAGTCTACACCCTCCCCAGACTGACAGAGGAGACATGTGGTAGTCTACACCCTCCACAGACCAACATGTAGTAGTCTACACCCTCCACAGACCGACAGAGGAGACATGTGGTAGTCTACACCCTCCCCAGACCGACAGAGGAGACATGTGGTAGTCTACACCCTCCCCAGACCGACAGAGGAGACATGTGGCAGTCTACACCCTCCAAAGACCGACAGAGGAGACATGTGGCAGTCTACACCCTCCACAGACCGACAGAGGAGACATATGGTAGTCTACTCCCTCCCCAGACCGACAGAGGAGACATGTGGTAGTCTACACCCTCCCCAGACTGACAGAGGAGACATGTGGTAGTCTACACCCTCCACAGACCGACAGAGGAGACATGTGGTAGTCTACACCCTCCCCATACCGACAGAGGAGACATGTGGTAGTCTACACCCTCCCCAGACCGACAGAGGAGACAAGTGGTAGTCTACACCCTCCACAGACCGACATGTAGTAGTCTACACCCTCCACATACCGACAGAGGAGACACGTGGTTGCTAGGCAACCTTTCAAAATTCACACCAGCAACTGCGGTACACAAGCTGAACCCATGACAATACAACAGTCTGGCCAGGTTGTGAAAGGCGGCTGTCTCAGCCAGGTTCTAAAGACAATGGAGACGCTCACTGTGTGCCAGTGGAGACAAGGCATTAGTCTCTCCCAGCCGCAGACTCTGTTGTTTGTTTGTTTGTTTGTTTGTTTGTTTGTTTGTTTGTTTGTTTGTTTGTTTGTTTGTTTGTTTGTTTGAATGGTAGACTAGCTAGACAACCAGTACTCGCTAGGGGTGGGACAAATTATAAATAATTTTCCTGTCATTGTGTGCTAATTCAAACCCACTATCTGTAACGGTAATTGACTCAGTTTTAACCATGTGGGGTGGAGTGAATTGATGTGAAAAATAATTAAAATCACACTCACACGTGTGACAAGAGGAGACTGAGAAGCCAAGGTCATGTCTCACTGAGTTGCGTGCCATACTTGGCTGACCCACTATAGAGGCCCAGCAGGTGCGTAGCAGAGATGGCAAGAGACTGCATTGAGGCACCTAATAATGATAAACGCCTGTACTTCACTGAGCCCTCTACTCCATCATCCCTTGGCTCCCGAACACCACTCTACCTACCAGCCAGCCAATCATATACCAGGAGTGGCTCAGTAATTTTTTCATAATTCCACACCTCCAAAGGCATACTAATACCACATATTCCCACCCTGCTTTCGATTCCTTTTTTGTTCTGTAAGCTTTTTTTGCAAGGCCAAAGTATTCCTAGCAGCCTTCTTCAGCCGCTAACTGACGGTGCCCCTGCTGCATCGACACGTCGACCTTGCTTTGACAAGTGAAGAGAAGAGAAAGAACACAGATAAGGAGAAAGAGAAGAAAGACGGCATCGAGGAGAAGAGCAGCCGGTGTGTCGGTGGGAGTGAGAGTGCTAACCTTGCGAGCTCATGCGCTCGTCTCGGATGCTCTCCTGGCTAGCCTGCGGCGCTCCATCCATTTTGACGCCAGGCGCGTGGCAGCGGTCCCGATTCTTCCAGATCCAGTGCTTCAGCTCCAGTCGTCTTCGGCCTTGACGACAGTGAACGCCACGCCCCCCCCCCCCCCCCCCCCCCCCCCCCACTGGGAGGCGATGTGACGCAAGACGCCACCTGCCCGGCCCACACACTGTGGCGGAGAGAGCGTGTTCCAGCGCCCCTGAAGCGCCAGTTTAGGGATGAGTGGAGATTGTGTGCGTCACGATCACTTCGATAACAGCAATGGACTTTGCACAGCACATCCATAATAAAGAGCTTTGTCCCTACAATGCCCCCCCCCCCACACTGTCAGAAGCGAACTCTCGCCCGCCCCCGCCTCTGCGGTAGGCAGCCCCCCCCCCCCCTCGCCACGTCTGTTATAAAGTATAGGCTCAGCTCAGAGGGAGGCGAAGCACTTTCTTCTCCATCTAGCCCAGAGGTAATTAAAGAGAAAGTAGCAGGTTAGCCTCTGTCATACATCTCTCCTCGTTAAGAGTTGTGCTTCAGAGGAGCCGGTGGTAATGAGGCCTAGGCGGCGCCCGGCCCCCCGCAGCAGCAGGGGGGGGGGGGGGGGGGGGGAGTGAAGACAGTGTGTGTCGTGTTTGTTTCAATATAGTGTTGAACTCACACGGCTCGTACAAGGAGCCTCGTCCCGGTGATGCCTTCTCCCCCTCTCGCTCCCACGCACTCTATGCTGATGACATGATGCTGTTGTGTTTATTGTAAATGAACGTTTTCCTCCTCCTCCTCATCTCACAGCCTGAGGCATCGACAGGGTCAAGCAGGAGAGGCACACCGTGCAGATTGATTGATTGATTGAATGAAAATGTTATTAACAGATTGCAGAATGTCATGTATGTTGTGTATGTCATAAATGTCACTATGAATTGAAAATGGGGGACCCTGATGTAAACAAGACGAAAGTCTTTCTCTGGTCTGCATCCCCTTAACAATTGTGTGTATTGAGCCGTACTGTATTGTACCCATTCTGCAATCTGTTAAATAAAGTTTTCATTCATTCATTCGAAATTATGAATTTGGAAATTGTCTCAGTCTGGTTTATTTAATACCTGAGCTAACGTTAGCTATCTGCTCCATCCGAAATCCGAATTTCATGGATATATCCTTGGGTAAAATTGTTCGTTTATTAATGTTTATTCAACATAATAATAACAATCCATTTAATTTGTAGTGCACTTTACATTTGGAACCAAATCTCAAAGTGCTAAGATTTGACACCAATACAGCGTCAAAACTGTCTGCTTGCTAATGCTAGCTAACCGGAGCTGATTTGCAGACAGGAAAGCAACCAAAAATATTGTCCGGGCGGAACCCTTATCCCCAACACATAGTTCTGCCCCACCTAGAAAACATGTCACCAGCTGCCACTGAACCATCGTACGCATACAACTTTCATCCAGAGCAAATTACTTTGACAAGTCAGCAGGAAGGGTACAACTCTGGCAGCTAAGGGTAAGTAAGATTGTTTGTCAAACATGCAGTGTTGAACTTGAGTGGCAGTCTTGAGAAGTATAGACAGTATTATCATAGTAATAATAATAATAATAATAATAATAATAATAATAATAATAATAATAATAATAATAATAATAATAATAATAATAATAATAATAATAATAATAATAATAATAATAATAATAATAATAATAATAATAATAATGGCTTGGATTTGTATAGCGCTCTTCATGACACCCAGAGCGCTTCACAGAGTCCATTATTCGTTCATACAAAGTCATCCCGGTGGTGGTAAGCTACAATTGCAGCCAGAGCTGCCCTGAGGCAGACTCACGCAAGCGTGGCGAATAATCATCGCCTACGGCCCCTCCGACCACCACCAACATTCATTCACATGCATACACATTCATACGAGGCAAGTAGGTTAAGTGTCTTGCCCAAGGACACAACGGCAATGGGATGGACATGGGCTTGAGTGGGATTCGAACCACCAACCCTTCGATCATTGGACGACCCGCTCTACCCCTGAGCCAAAGCCGCACCACACATAGTAGGTAGATGGTAGTAGTATATAGGCAAGGTAGCTTCCTTAGTAGCAGTGCATACTCGTAAAAGACAGTTAGTAATTTTTTTTCTTTTCTCTTCCATACTCCATTTCAGATATTGATTGAAGAAGTGTGTTTTTAGTCAATGGCAGATAATTGGGTGGGTTTCAGCTGTCCTGACATACACACACCTACAGGCACAGGTACACACACACACACACACACACACACACACACACACTGACCAGACCGAAAATATAATAACCTGCCACTTGCGCCCCCTGGTGGAGATAATGAAACTCAAAACGCACAGGTCTCTCTCCACCAAAATCCTGAACAGATTGCAAAAGCAAACCAATCAAAAAAAAACTCAAGTAATCCCGAGCCAATGGAGCCCACCTGGGACACGGCCCACTCCACCGGGAGCCCCAGGTGCGGCCGGGGCCCCGTTATTAACTCACTTGGCATCGGGAGCCACCAACCAGCGGACGAGGGGCCCTCTCTATTGGCTCTTCCACAAGGATGACGATAATGATGATTGATGATAGGTGATTATGATGATTGATGACTGACACCGATGTTTAAGGTAGAATTAAGTGACGGCTGTTGGGCTTGTATGAAGCAGGGAGGCCTCCTCCTGGTCACCGTCCAACCTCAACCTCCAGCCAGACACAGGACTAATAGTGTGATAACATGTTGAATATGATATTGTCTTACTGTCTAGTCTATTTATTCTTTAGAAATAGTTGTGTGGCGGCTGGGTGGCGCATCGGTCTAAGCGCTCGTCACCAACGCAATAGACACCTGGTTCGAATCCGGCTGTCTGCGTTGCCTCCGGCTTGGGCCGGCCGTCATAGTAACCCAATTGGCAGAGTCGGCGGGTGGAAGTCGATGGGTGGTAATCTGGTCGTTGTGAACAGCGACTCCTACAGGTCGGTTGGGGCGCCTGCACAGCAGAGACAGGAAAATGGCTGGGGGCAGTGTGAGCCTCCCACACGTTACACCTCGCCAATGAGAGTCCGCGCTGGCAGGTGAAAAGATGTGACAGGCTGCCTCCTCGTGTACCGGAGGGGACACGTGATGCAAGGCTTCTATCCTCCCTACGACCGACCTGTGGGGGGCACATGCGAGCAACGATCAAGACAGGGCTAAATTGGGTTGGGAGAAAAATTGAAAAAAGAGGAGAAAAAGGTGGATACAAAAAAAGAAATATTTGTATTTGAAAGAAACAATCATGTTTATATGCACAACTGTTGTACACAAATGATACCAGTGTGGGATATTTGTGGATATCCTGAAGAAGAATGTTCTCAGGCAACCGAGGTTTGGATAATAACAAAGGTTTATTAACCAAACAGATAGAAATATACATAGTACATAGAGAGAATGGCTGAGGGGCTCTCCCCAGGTGATCAGCTGAAATGACCCAGGTAAAGCGACCTGGAATCATGTTGGGAGGAGCATTATATAGTTAAAAGGGGGGGGGGGTGGTCCCATTTGATAGGTCAAATGGGGGGGGGGATACAGGATTGGGGAGAGGGGGGGGGGGGGAAACAGGATTGGGGAGAAAGGGGAGGGGAATGTCTTTACATGAGGGCATTATATTATTCCACACCAGGTATACACTGAAATGTTGGTTTACACTACCTCTGCCAAAAAAACGAATGCATTAAAAAGAACAGTCATAGAGCTATAACCTACTGGAACAGGCTTCCACAAAATCTCACAACATCAAGTAAATACAGATTTGAGATGTATATCAAGGAAAATAATTGTGAGGATTCGCCTGTTCCCTGAACCTTTCCCTGTCTACTCTCCCTCACCAGCCCCCACCCTTGCGATGATTTACTTAAGCATTACATCACACGCAGGAGTGGTTTGTGACCAATAAACCATGCCTAGGGGTGGTTGTTAGGCCCGAGGCGCAGCCGAGGGTCGTTAGACCCCCCTAGGCATGGTTTATTGGTCACAAATCACGACTGCACGTGGTGTAAAGCTTTTATACAACTGCCAGATTCATCCAACCTTATTTCTATACAATAAACACACATTAATCGAAGATTTATTGAAAAAACCATCCGCCAGAAAAAGTAGTTCCCACAACTCCATGTGGAAGCAGCTTGAAGTGCATCCAACCAAACTAACACATCCAACTGTGTATTATTGGAATGATTGAGAGAAGTTGCCTCATGTGGAAGCAGCTTGAAGTGCATCCAACCAACTAACACATCCAACTGTGTATTATTGGAATGATTGATTGAACATTTATTAAAACGTTTTCTTTGCCCTATAGGAAAAAAACGTTTTCTTCGCCCTATTTTTTTATTTATTTCTTTTAGCCTAAACTTAACCAGTTGGAAACCAGGGGTACAGTAATAAAATTAGCAATCAACCAATCAATCAATTCAATAGACCATGCTCACTTAAAACAGCGCTGCTTCTCTCTCAGTCTGACTCCCCCGCTGTTGCAGACAGGAGTGTGTGTGTGTGTGTGTGTGTGTGTGTGCGTGTGTGTGTGTGTGTGTGTGTCACAGTGTGTGTGTGCGTGTGTGTGTGTATGTGTGTGTGTGTGTGTGTGTGTGTGTGTGTGTGTGTGTGTGTGTGTATGTGTGTGTTTGTGGGTACGCCAGCGTCGGACAGTGTGAGAGAGAACGCTGCAGTCGGAAAGTAGGAAGGAAGAAATTTAAATCAATCAATTAATCTATCAATCAATCCGCGATTTTTCTTTTGTTCTAGATTGAGTCAAGACCCATCAATTACATCATCCAACATTGTTTAAAATACTAACACGTTCCCCTTGACAGAATCGCTTTATATTTAGTCGTTATGACGCTATCAACATATCCATTTGTTAAAGATTATTGTCCGCCATCTTGTTTTTTCCGACGGAGTGATCCGGCGGAGTGATGTGATTCGGTGGTGGGCGGGTCCTGGGACCAGGAGCGTGGATTATGAAGGATACATACGTGTAAATGGACTGTTTCAGCCAATCAGAATAGAGAAATTTGCATGCCGTTGTATAATCTCCTCTACTCTTCACCAGCCCCCACCCTTGGACTACCTTCACGCAGCTGTCATAGTTTATGATTAGCGCCCCAGAGGGCTTTATATACCTGGACCTCCCTTCCAGTCCTGGTCGGGTCGTTCTGTATCTGTGTCTGTGTTCATGGAGTTCTGTACGTTACCATCCTGTACGTCACCATCACCTGCCGCGTCTCCGGCGTGAGACGACGGCCCAGCCATCACCACCTGTCGCCGTTTGCCTGGAGTGGGACGCCGTCTTCGCTCTCTAATTCTCTACGGGAGGTTTTCCAGTGTTCCCACTCCAGACGTCAAGGCGGCTCGCCATCGCTCCCGATTCCACGGGAGGAAGGCGTCTCTTCGTGATCCTCGTTCCTGGGGTGAGGCTCGTCGTCGCTCCCTAGTATTCCACGGGAGGACGGCGTGTTCCCATCCCGGTCCCCTGGGACCCCCTTTGTTCTGCGCTGCCCGTCTGCAGCATCCGAGGAGGAGGAGGAGGATCTCCTTGCCCGGCTCCGCTGTCGGGCCCCTGTCCCCGTGCCAGGCCTCCGCCGTCGGGCCCCTGTCCCTGTGCCAGGCCCCCGCCGTCGGGCCCCTGTCCCCGTACCAGGCCTCCGCCGTCGGGCCCCTGTTCCCATGCCAGGCCTCCGCCGTCGGGCCCCTGTCCCCGTGCCAGGCCTCCGCCGTCAGGCCCCTGTCCTCATCCCTGTAAGCAGCTCTGGCCCTCGCCCTGTCCAAGGCCTTAACCCTGTTCTCTGTCCCTGTCTCCAGCCCGCCTCTCCGGGCCTCTGTCCCTGTCCCCCTCTCCAGTGCCCCTGGTCCTGGCCCTGACACTTAGCCCTGGTCCTTAGCCCTGGCCCTTAGCCTTAGTCCCTTAGCCTGTTCGCCTCTTAAAGGCACAGTGCCGCATTTTCCATATTTCCTTGACTCTAGTGTTTTTGTGTTCTCCCTTAAAGGGACTGTGCCGCTTTTTGTTCTATAATAAATATTTGCCCTGTTTTGGCTTACTCTCATACCTGTCTTGTGTTGTGCGATTGGGGTCGGTTACAAACCATAACAATAATAAACTGATTCTATACTGATTTTATTACAGATTTCTAGTATACTGATTTGAGATATGTAATTTTGTATTTTATAATATGCACGTTGTAATGGTGTATTTTACAACATGTGAAATATTGTATCTTATAATACTGTGGACGTTAAGGATATTGTGATTTTTTTATACAGTTTTATGTAATGCGTTTTTAGATGTTTGTGTGCTGGATAAAGTGTTTAATGTTGTGAAGATTCTCGTGGGTTGGGCCCAAATGTAGTGACTTGGAGGAGACAGTGTCGGTGTTTAGTGCTCACAACATCCATCTCACCTCGCTCTGACCAGAGGCTTCTTCGCTTCTCTATACAGCTTCTGGAACACAGTACTACCTGTCTGGAGAGGAGGGTGTTAACCCTCCAGTGCAGACGCTGTTTCATGTTGTGCCCTTTTAAAAGGAACATTATGGGAAATACACTTACCGTCTTCTCCAGAGTCAGACGAGGAGATATAGAGACCAGTTTACTCCCTGTGCGTTCAGGAGATAGCTATCCGGCTGCAAGCTATAGCCTAGCTTAGCACAAATGAATGGAAGCGGACCAGCTAGGCTAGAGTTTCTTTCTCCTGGTGTTTTAAGCTAGGCTATAGTGGTCACTGGTTCCTATCCGCTTCCATTCATTTGTGCTAAGCTAGGCTAGGTTCTACTGATTCAGATTCAGATTCCTTTATTGTCACTTATTTCAGTACTTTACAGCAAGAAGAGTGAACATCTATTTATTGTGGTCCCTGGACTGTAGCAGCTTCCAATAATAAAAAATACAATCATTTTAGCATAGAATAAAATCATATGACTAAAATAAAGATTTCTATATAGGCTACAGTTCTAAAAAAGTGTGCAGTGCAATACAATACATTTAGCATAGAATAAAATCATATGACTAAAATAAAGATTTCTATATAGGCTACAGTTCTAAAAAAGTGTGCAGTGCAATACAATACATTTAGCATAGAATAAAATAAGATGACTAAAATAAAGATTACTATAGTATATACAGTATACTATATACTGAACGCAAAAAGAGAGGAAATTGCTATCTGTTCTTTTTGTCTGACTCTGACGGTAAACGCATTTCCCATAAATGTTCCATTCTCTACATACAGCGCTTGAGCAAGGCATCCCATCTGATCACACCCTCGAATGGAGAGTGATACGTATAGTCTGCTGTTCTCTCTCTCTCTCTCTCTCCGCATGTTGGTCTCTCCATCGTCGCTACACACGACGTGTCGCCCCCGCGCGCCGTGAACTTGAATAAATAACGTGCCGATTCATGATGAATTAAGTCTGTTCAGAGCTGCCACCCTTCATCAAATTAAATCTACTGTACAGCATATAAATGACTCACAAACGCATAAATATTGATATACTGTCAGTCACGCATGGTGCACGTGCGTGCGCGCGTGCATGTGTGTGTGTGCGCTAGCTCAAACTATCTGCAGCATGGCCTTTTCTAATTGAGATTAGAAAGCAGGTTTGGTAGACGATGGGGTGATATGTTGAGTGATGGTGGCGGTTTAAGCCGCGCACCAGGGGCCCCAGTGGGGCTCTTCAGCTGCATCCATTATGCCAGCGGCTCCCGGAGCAGGTGTAAGGACCCAGATAATCACACAGAGCCACAGGATCCCCGTCATCATCCCTCCCTCTGCTGGCTGGGGGGGGGATAACCTGGATTAAAGGGAGTAGTTCACCTTATTTTAAATCTGTGTTAAAGGAGCAGTTCGCCTTGTTTTAAATCTGTGTTAAAAGGAGCAGTTCACTTAGTCTTAAATCTGTGTTAAAAGGAGCCGTTCGCCTAGTTTAAATCTGTGTTAAAAGGAGCAGTTCACCTTGTTTTAAATCTGTGTTAAAAGGAGCAGTTCACCTTGTTTTAAATCTGTGTTAAAAGGAGCAGTTCACCTTGTTTTAAATCTGTGTTAAAAGGAGCAGTTCGCCTAGTTTAAATCTGTGTTAAAAGGAGCAGTTCACCTTATTTTAAATCTGTGTTAAAAGGAGCAGTTCGCCTAGTTTAAATCTGTGTTAAAAGGAGCAGTTCACCTTGTTTTAAATCTGTGTTAAAAGGAGCAGTTCGCCTAGTTTAAATCTGTGTTAAAAGGAGCAGTTCACCTTGTTTTAAATCTGTATTAAAGGAGCAGTTCGCCTTGTTTTAAATCTGTGTTAAAAGGAGCAGTTCACCTTATCTTAAATCTGTGTTGAAAGGAGCAGTTCACCTTATTTTAAATCTGTATTAAAAGGAGCAGTTCACCTTATTTTAAATCTGTGTTAAAAGGAGCAGTTCGCCTTGTTTTAAATCTGTGTTAAAAGGAGCAGTTCACCTTATTTTAAATCTGTGTTAAAAGGAGCAGTTCACCTTGTTTTAAATCTGTGTTAAAAGGAGCAGTTCGCCTTGTTTTAAATCTGTGTTAAAATCTGTGTTAAAAGGAGCAGTTCACCTTATTTAAAATCTGTGTTAAAAGGAGCAGTTTGCCTTGTTTTAAATCTGTGTTAAAAGGAGCAGTTCACCTTATTTTAAATCTGTGTTAAAAGGAGCAGTTCACCTAGTCTTAAATCTGTGTTAAAAGGAGCAGTTCACCTTGTTTTAAATCTGTGTTAAAAGGAGCAGTTCATGGCCGCTGGGTGGCGCAGCGGAGATTGCGCTCGTCACCAATGCGAGAGACTGCGTCTCGAATCCAGGTGTCAGCATTGCCTCCGGCTTGGGCCAGCCGTCATACTAACTCGTTTGGCTGAGTTAGCGGGAGGGAAGTGGTGGGTGGTGATCTGGCGTTGTGGACAGCGACTCCTACAGGTCAGGTCAGGGCGCCTGCACAGCAAAAGACAGGAAGTGGTGAAGGCAGCGTGACCTCCCACGCGTTACGCTTCACCAATGAGAGTCCTCGCTGCCAGGTGAAAAGAGAGCCGCTGGCTGTCTCCGCGTGTGTCGGAGGAAGCATGTGGTAGACCTCAGGGCTCCCTTGACCGACCAGTAGGGGGCACATGCGCTCAACGACCAGGTAGGGGAGGGGGGAATTGGCATAACGACCAAAAATTGGGATGGGAGGAAAAAGCACAGGAAATCAGGCAGATAAAAAGAGGATAAAAAAAAGGAGCAGTTCACCTTACCTTGTTTTAAATCTGTGTTAAAAGGAGCAGTTCACCTTGTTTTAAATCTGTTTTAAAAGGAGCAGTTAATCTTGTTTTAAATATGTATTAACACTGCCAGCCATGAGAAATCTCGTTAGTTCATGCCATGCGTTGAGTGCCAAGAATGAGAAATCTCGTTATTTAATCGTTATTTTTTTTATTAACGATTTCCATAAATGTTTCATCAATCTAGCCTCACGTTACCAGTGGGGATCTGTCTGAGCTCGAACTGGGAAAATACCACCCCCTATCTTCTCTCCGGATGGTATGCACCCATTGGATTGGACTGAATGAAATGGATGGGGAAAAAAAAGTCCGGAATCCACATTTTACTTGTCAGGCATGTAACCGGAGACTATTCCATTCATTGCCGAGCCGCAGAACAGCGTGGAATATGTGTTACCAGTACCCAGCGTTGGATCAATAAACGCGATCGATATTTGGAATGGCGATCAGGAATTGGAATAATCTTTACATTTACATTTACATTTAGTCATTTAGCTGACGCATTTATCCAAAGCGACTTACAAGTTCTGTACGACAAGCCATCAGGAAGGGCACAACTCTATCAGCTGAGTAACAATGTTCATCAAAGTGTTGAGTGCTACAGTGTAGGTTTGTTTATTAGGACAAGTGCATGACAGTACGGTTAGTTAGGGTTAGATTTTTTTTTTAATTTTTTTTTAATTCAGATAATGGTTGAAGAAGTGCGTCTTTAGTCGACTGCGAAAGATTGGACGTGTTTCGGCTGTCCTAACTGGGGTGGGTAGTTCATTCCACCATTGTGGGGCAAGGACTGAGAATAGGCGACTTCTCTTTGATGACCCTTCCGGAGCTTGGATAGGAGTAGGTCTGAGGCGGCCAGAAGATGCCGAGCGTAGGGGTCTTGAGGGTGTGTAGTTAGAGACCATTGACCGGAGGTAGGCAGGAGCGGTTCCGTTTGTTGCACGGTATGCTAGGTCGAGGGCCTTGAAGCGGATTCGTGCAGCAATGGGGAGCCAGTTTTTGGAGAACATCTGATCTGAGGTAAGGAATCTATTTGACCAGTCTTGGGATAATCAGAGCTCTTTTCACCTATATCTCAGCGTGTCCCATATGTGTGTGTGTGGCTGTGAGTGTGTGTGTGCTGATCAGGAAATAAGATAATCGATTTTTCAGCCCGCTTCTCTAGCATGCATAAGTACACATATACTATCGATAATCTAGCGTTTATTTGAAAACGATTCATAAATAGGCCGAAAAATGACAACGTGTTTTGTGTATTCCAGTAAAGTGCGATTCTTGCAGATTATTATAATTTTTTTCTGGGAGTTTAAAAAAAACAAGCGTTTTTCAAAATGGTATAAAACGGAAATGAACCGATTAAAACACAATCCGTTTAGACAATGTTGACTGGAAACAAGTCATTGATAAGCGACGGGCGTATTAGACACATAGCCATAATTTAAGATATAGTTTATGCGTTCGCAAATGTGCTCGCTCTCTTGTTGAATAGAGCGTTGGCAATCCAGAGCTAACCCGTGCGCCCCCTGCTGGCACTCAAAGTGTTAAAGGAGCAGTTCACCTTGTTTTAAATCTGTATTAAAGGAGCAGTTCACCTTGTTTTAAATCTGTTCACCTTGTTTTAAATCTGTATTAAAGGAGCAGTTTACCTTGTTTTAAATCTGTATTAAAAGGAGCAGTGAACCTTGTTTTAAAATCTGTATTAAAGGAGCAGTTTACCTTGTTTTAAAATCTGTATTAAAGGAGCAGTTTACCTTGTTTAAAAATCTGTATTAAAGGAGCAGTTTACCTTGTTTTAAATCTGTATTAAAAGAGCAGTTCACCTTGTTTTAAATTTGCATTAAAGGAGCAGTTCACCTTGTTTTAAATCTGTTCACCTTGTTTTAAATCTGTATTAAAGGAGCAGTTTACCTTGTTTTAAATCTGTATTAAAGGAGCAGTTCACCTTGTTTTAAATCTGTTCACCTTGTTTTAAATCTGTATTAAAAGGAGCAGTGAACCTTGTTTTAAAATCTGTATTAAAGGAGCAGTTTACCTTGTTTTAAATCTGTATTAAAGGAGCAGTTCACCTTGTTTTAAATCTGTTCACCTTGTTTTAAATCTGTATTAAAAGGAGCAGTGAACCTTGTTTTAAAATCTGTATTAAAGGAGCAGTTTACCTTGTTTTAAATCTGTATTAAAGGAGCAGTTTACCTTGTTTTAAATCTGTATTAAGGAGCAATTCACCTTGTTTTAAATCTGTATTAAAGGAGCAGTTCACCTTGTTTTAAATCTGTATTAAGGAGCAATTCACCTTGTTTTAAAATCTGTTAACGTTGTTTTAAATCTGTATTAAAGGAGCAGTTCAGCTTGTTTGAAATCTGTATTAAAATGAGCAGTCACCTTGTTTTACAATCTGTATTAAAGGAGCAGTTCACCTTGTTTTAAATCCGCAAGATCCTGTGTAGCACCTTCCAACTATAAAGGAGGACTACAATGCGCCAGACAGATTCTTCTTAAACTAAGTGAACTGTTGCTTTAAGTCATGGGGCACCTTTACACACTCAAATAAGACGTAACATTCTATCCATCTTAATAAACTACATAATGCAAATAGTGTACTTGCATTACAGCTGTATTAAAGGCCCAATCAGTGATCTTCTACACATTAACAAAAGGGTAGCCCCACCAACAAAAATAAGTAATACGAATGGAGACATGTTTTCATTCTCTAGTTGACTGACTGAGCTCTAGATACAAGGACTAACACTAGACAACATGCTGTCATTCTCTAGTTGACTGACTGAGCTCTAGGTACAAGGACTAACAGTAGACAACATGCTGTCATTCTCTAGTTGACTGACTGAGCTCTAGATACAAGGACTAACACTAGACAACATGCTGTCATTCTCTATAGTTGACTGGGCTCTAGATACAAGGACTAACACTAGACAACATGCTGTCATTCTCTAGTTGACTGAGCTCTGGATACAAGGACTAACACTAGACAACCTGCTGTCATTCTCTAGTTGACTGACTGAGCTCTAGATACAAGGACTAACACTAGACAACATGCTGTCATTCTCTAGTTGACTGACTGAGCTCTAGATACAAGGACTAACACTAGACAACATGCTGTCATTCTCTAGTTGACTGACTGAGCTCTGGATACAAGGACTAACACTAGACAACATGCTGTCATTCTCTAGTTGACTGAGCTCTGGATACAAGGACTAACACTAGACACCATGCTGTCATTCTCTAGTTGACTGAGCTCTGGATACAAGGACTAACACTAGACAACATGCTGTCATTCTCTAGTTGACTGAGCTCTAGATACAAGGACTAACACTAGACAACAGATAAATACCAGTTCTTAATTCTATTTTGCAGTATTTTGTGTATGTAAAAGGTTTGTCTACATTGATAATATTTTGTAAACACAGATCTACAGTACATTCTCATTCATAACAGATTAATAAAGTCCCCGATAGCTTATTTCCCATTGATCAAGCTCCTCAGGAACGTGTCTGACATTATATCTCACATTATGGTCAAATATCTCACAGATCCGGTCTTCAAATTATGAATGCGCCTTCATTCTAGTTGTTATTCGTGTCCTGATGCAAACGCCAGCAACCCATTAGACTGACAGTGGCGACAGTGTGTTAATTCCATGCACGATTGCTGCCAATTACTGTACCACCAGGAAGCCCACAAGAATCTTAACACAGTGCAAACGTGTTAAATGACGGCTCTGGCAGTGCAAAAAAAAAGAGACCCAGAGATCATCACGTCGACAATAACCGTGTCCTCGTAGCGAACAAAGTAGACACGTTTATTGGCACAATTGTTGATATGAAAGTCTTTATGAAGTGCTGCCCAAAGCTGTGTGTTTCTAGCCAAAGGAGAAGGATGGGGGACAAATTGAACCTGCCCCCCCAACCACCACCACCACCACCATATGGCAGAAATCAGCACTGTTGATATAGACCTATTGAAGATTAACTTGGGAGAATGTGGTATGTGGGCTCCTTTGAAGGATGGCTCTCTGTTATATTAGGTTGGGGAAATTGGAAAGCACTTGACAGATTACCTTGATCTCCGCTGACTTTAAGGTTGGAGGACTGCATATGAAGATAGGAGGGGATTACGTCAGAGTGTTTGTAAGCTTTGGTGTTGAATTAGTCATGGCTTAGAACACAGGAAGCCTTCTTGCTCATTTAAAACTACACTTGTTCTGAATTTCTTTCCTTCTCCCCCTAGGCTTGAGTGGCTCTGTGCTTGATTGCCCCCGCGTGCGCGCGGATCGAGATCGGCACGTCTCCCTGTGGATCGGCACGGTACTTTCATACTCGCTTTTACGCCAGAGAACCGTTAGCGGCGACGACTAATATGTTCCGTGGAGTTACAACGACGTGCTATAAAATTGGGTAAGCAATGACAATCAAGTTAATTTAATTTGGACTGAGCGAGAGGCCTCTTGGATTGGACTTTAAGCACAACGCTAATGGTGCTTGGTCTCATTTTAATCAGGGGGACCTCCTCCAGCTTCATCTCTGGCTGTCTCCCCTGTTGTCCTCTTTCGGCTCATTAACTCCTCTCCCATCACGTAATATTAAGTCGGGGGGGGGGGGGGGGGGGGGCGGTCACCAGGCATGCCGCCTCACATCTACTCTGTACGTCGTCACACCACAAGGTTTATACGTGCATGAGCTTCCTTCTACAGTAGTGTCATTAGATAGATTACATTCAAATGTCTTTTCGTTATACAGCACAAGTACAGTACATTGAAAAGGCCTGTACCTCGTTGGCTACCATGGTTGTGAATCGCACTCATGTGAGAGGGTATAGCAGAGAAACATGGCGGACAAAAACAATGCACGGGGTATGAAAACAGCCATTTTTGTAATCTTTCAGGAAATATTCCTAGGTTCAACGTCCTGAAGGTTTCAGTCTTAAAGAGACATATTTCTGTGTGTTTGACGGTGACCGCAGAGCCCTCTTGTAAGGTTCCCACAACAGCTTTAAGGCATTATCTTCGCTCAGACTTAGATTCAAATGTATTGTCATTAAACAGCACAAGTACAGTACAATGAAAAGACGTTTGGCATCCAACCAGAGTGCAAATGTAACCAGAAAGTGCAACAGCAATATACAACGTACAGGTGATTCAACTGGGTATAAGATGTATAGAATTAATATACTACTACTGAGTAATAGTGCTAATCAGATGTATACGTACAGAGTTGTAATATTAATATGTACAGTGATACAGGTATAAAGACACTATGGTAGTAAGTCATACTGGCCAGCAACGTAACTAGTGTAGGTAAGGGATTATAATATATATAATATATAGTATAGTGTATAGTATATAATATATATTATACGGTAAGAATAAATAAATATATATATACAGCATTATCGTGCATGCTATCATACAGAGTTATATGGGTTATATGCAGGTGTATAGTAGGTATATAGAAGAACCATATTCAATCACATCATATGCTCATGTTCTCGTGTCTGAGTCAGAAATGAACTCACATGACGCCCCGTGATCTCACTTTCACATTCGCCGTCAGCGTCTCCAAACTGTATCACTTGAGAGATCTACGTGTGAGACCTCGCCACCTGTGATCTCTGCTTTCTTGCTTCGAGAGAGTTTATGTTTACAAATATTGATCATACTGTCTTAGGCGGGCATTCTCAAACGATGGCCTGCGGGCCAATGGCGGCCGTGTCGAGTCGAGGTGTATGATTATGATATGATACATTTATTTATATTGCTCCCCCTCAACCAATAGTTACATCGGCCCGGGGCGCATCCCGGGAGAGAAAGAGAAAACAAACTAAAAAGACAGGAACAAAACGAAAAACAGAGAAAATACAGGCAGTCCAACCAATCAGATAGAGAACAGACAGACATAGTACACCACACATACAACAATAAAAAAAAAAACTAGCTCATGGATTGTTTATGGCGAATAGGTGGGTTTTGAGCGTGGCCTTAAAGGTCCGTAGGGTGCTTGCAGATTTCAGGTTGAGTGGGAGCTTGTTCCAGAGGTATAATGCATGCTTTATGTTTGTGTCCAGTTCCACGGTGTTAATCTTAACCTACAACATCACACAGTACTTTGCTATTAAGAAGGTAGAACTGCAGCCCCTGGGTATGACAGGTTGTTGACAGCTCGCTATAGGCTACTGGTTGCATGGCAACTGGGCATCTCACGAGTACATGTACAGCATGTTGTTTGTACAACTATGATGACCAGAGCCCTTTGATCCCTACCCTTTGATGTGCAGAGGCGCTTTTAGGGCTGCTGTACCGAATGTCATCTTTTAACATTGGAAGCTTCTATTGAAGTAATCGAACGAAGCGTCCAATGTCTGTCGTCATATTTTATGACGTAATCCAAAAATATATATATATCTTTTTTTTTAAATATATATTTTTCTATAAATATCCTCAAACTAAATCCTCAATTACACACATTACAAAAACCTTTGTAAAACATACATTTTCCGTGGGATTTTTATAAACTTTGGACCTGTACTACATAAGACTTCAGGCTATGGAGCCGTTATGTTTTCAGCTCCTATACCTCTCAGCTGGAACTTAAAAACAGGCAGCTGGCAACCAGCAAAAAGAAATGTGAGTACACAAAACCTTTACTTCAGTGTCTTCAAACCTCTGTTACTCTATTTCATTAGCACTCAAAGTGATTTTTATTGTGTAAGAAACTTCAGAAGGTTACCTTTCAAAAGAGACCAGACTCATGCATGTGCTATAAGTTTAACGTACAACTTGCTAATTACTTTGGGTATGCAATCGAAAAAATTTAATTAAAAAAGCCCCATCTTAGCCCGATCCTTAAGAGGTTAACATTTAACATCTCAGTGTTGGGACAACCCGTTATTCTGTAAAAACACACAGGAAAAGGAGATTTTCGTAATAGGTCCCCTTTAAGTCTTATCATAGCCATGGTTACTTATAATAATGCAAACATAGAATTGGTCCATATTTTGATATACATTGTATACATTCTTACTATCTGCAGAGACAAACAATTGTATATGAAAAAATAACAAAACATTGTTATATAGGCTACACACCAGTTTATTAGCCCAGTGCTAACGACTCTACAAATCAAATTGTGGCTACTTAGTTTTTAAATGAAATACAAATTCTCAGATTTGATGTTTATTTGAATTTGGTAGGGGGACGCAAAAAAAATTCTCAGAGCGTTTCCCAGAGTAAAAAAAAACAGCAATTTTTTACAAATGTGAATACTTATTTTTTTTGTTTTTGTTTTGGAGGCTTCATTTATATAAGCATTATGTTTCAGCCTGTACCTTTTAATTTTATTTAAAGTGTGTCGACTTGTAACTGTCTTGGATGATTATTATTGTTTATTCTTGTTTATATGTAACAAACACATCCCTGATCAACTGTGTCTTGTTGTGTACGCTTGTCATCGCTGTAAAAGAGGGTAACCTCAGTGTCTCACCAGTTGAAATAAAGGTTTCAAATGAAAAGTGTGTTGATGCCTAAACGCACAGTATGGCAGCATTTGTTTTCTATTCGTTTGGCTATAAAAGGACCAATGGAAATAGACACTGTCTGTGACTCATACCGAGAAGGGGGGTCAAGCAGTGGTTTGTCGGAACACATGGTTTTCTGTACAGCCACTGCCAAGTGGACGACGTGTGCAGATCGGGGCTGACAAAGCAATCTCAGGAGCATATACTGTACCATATAACTCCGGTATTTAAATGTTTAGAGCATAAAGTCAAATTATACTTCATTGTTTGCACTCTTGATACATCTGTTAGATCAGACCTGTGTTGTTGAACTTTAAATTACTGTTTTAAACTGGGCGGCTGATTGGTGCAGTGGGCAAGGCGCTCGCCTCTAACGCAGGAGACGCTGGGTTCGAGCCCAGCTCTCGGCGTTGCTACCGGCTTGGCCGGTTGTTCATACTAACAGTGTTAGAGGGTGGGAAAGCCGGTGGGTGGGGTTTTGACGTTGTGGACAGCGACTCCTACAGGTCGGTTCGGTGACGCCGGTGCGACGGAAGCAGGAAGTGACGGGGGCATTGTGAGCCTCACACGCGTTACTCCTCGCCACTGAGAGTTCGAGCCGCTGCGGTGGAAAGATGTGACAGGCTGCCTCCTCGTGTACCGGAGGGAGGGGACACGTGATGCAAGGCTTCTGTCCTCACTACAACCGGGAGGCATAGTCTAGCAACGTTCAAGACAGGGGAGGGAAGGATTATATACACACGAAATTGGGATGGGAGAAAAATAGAAAATGGGGAGAAAAAGTGGATTTTAAACAAACAAAATGTAAATGTAAATGTAAACATGGCTTAGACCCTTTTCACAGCAGCCACTTTCACTTGTCATAGATATATCAAAATAAATGTATCAAAGGTCTTGGTAATCGACTCAATGCTCTAAGGATTTACTCTTTAACACTTTAGTTGCCAAAGGACGAGTTTAGGCGTCCTTACCCGCCATGCTCAAGTTGCCGAAGATGCCGTAACTCGTCTTTGATATCAATATTTCAAAAATCTGTGATCGGAATCATATTTCCTTTCCGGGGCCCTGAGACACAAGTGTGATCTCCTCTCAATCCTCTAGCGGTTCAAGACCGCCATCTGGTGGCCAATCGGCAGATCGGTAAAACGGATGTTACCTTTAACCCGGCAGGACTCACTCCATATGTGGTCCGGGCACTCGCTAATGTTAGAGAGACTCAGTCTTCACACAGTGAACATCGATCGCTGCAAATAACTCGAAAAAACAACATGATTTGGACGTATATATTATTATACAACCTGGAAATGGACCGGGTATTTCAACATCCCATAATGGAAAACTGTCTACCCCACGCTGATCGCCCAACGGCCCGCGGAGACTGGGGTGAGTTTTAGCGTGTAATATTACCGTGTTCGACACTAACTGCTATGATGAACATTTGACCCACATTAGATGAATGGTAAAATGTTGCCCACGGAATTATAAACGATCCCCCGCCCATCCGGTCAATATCAGATGATACGTAAAAACGTCTAGAAGTACGTCCAATTGAAATTTTTTATCTCGCACAGATTCCTACCAAACTGTATTTCATCATCAATATAAATCACGTTCTGGAGAAAGCTGCAGAAAGAGATGAAAACATACTTATACTTTAGATCATATTTTAGTATGAATATGTGAATGAAAAAGTTTAACGTTGCTACACCATGAACAATACATATAGGACCTTGAATGGGCCCTAATAATGGCAATCTAGCAATAGAATTTAAAAAGTTATAGCCCTGCAAAGAAGGGGAACTTCTCCATGTTAAATAGAGCTGGCAACGGATGGTATATCATGAATTTAACCTTAGGCAATCAAAGTGTTAAAGAGCCAACATTTAAATGAAACATGTCTAGTTCAGTCAGACCCGAGACACAGCCAGCAGGGATTCATGTCAGCCACGTATGATGAATGTAAACAACTATGTTTATGTCTGCCCTTATTCATATATGGTAGTATTTTAAGCGGTTGACCAAAAACCCCTCTCCCGGAGTTTTAAGCTAGGCTAGTCGTCCGTATCTGCTTCCATTAATTTGTGCTAAGCTAGGCTAACTTGTAGCCGGATAGTTTTCTACTGAACGCCCAGAGAGGATAATTAGTATCTATCTTCTTGTCTGACTCTGGAGAAGGCGGTAAGCGCATTTCCCATAATGTTGGTGTGTTCCTTTAAATATCCTACATTTTATTAAACAAGCCTAGTTCAGCCAGCTGGGATTTACGTCAAGTATGATTAATGTAAACAACGATGTGTATGTGTGCCCCTCGTTGCAATATTCATACAGTATGCTGGTATTTTAATCGTATAGATCCAGTACAATGCCGTTTTAATTCAGTCATGAATTGCTTATTGTGGACTGTTAATGTTGTGAGTATAATCTTGTTCAGTTTCAGATGTATCATTTGATTTGTTTTAACTGCTGTAGTGACAACGGGGCTTAGCCTTCTGTTCACTAGAGTCTATCGGTGGGCACCCACGTCTTTTCAATCGACCATCGCAAGGGGCCTCTGACAAAGACATCCATCATTTTGACACACTCAGGCTCGCTGGTTTAAACGTGAATCTCGGCTGTAAGTGCTGTTGCATAAATTCATGATGATTCATTGATTCACGATTGTAATAAATAGATGAATATTGTGATGCGTACATAATTTGATGTAAAGCTCAAATATAAATAGGTGAAGTAAATTCATTGGACAACAGTCATACAAAATCTCACGAGTGTGTTACATTTAGGAGCGGAAATGACAGAACTGGTTCTCCCTCTACTGGCCTTCAGGTGAGCAGGGGTCTCTCTCTACTGGCCTTCAGGTGAGCAGGGGTCTCTCTCTACTGGCCTTCAGGTGAGCAGGGGTCTCTCTCTCTCCCTCTACTGGCCTTCAGGTGAGCAGGGGTCTCTCTCTACTGGCCTTCAGGTGAGCAGGGGTCTCTCTCTACTGGCCTTCAGGTGAGCAGGGGTCTCTCTCTCTCCCTCTACTGGCCTTCAGGTGAGCAGGGGTCTCTCTCTACTGGCCTTCAGGTGAGCAGGGGTCTCTCTCTCTCCCTCTACTGGCCTTCAGGTGAGCAGGGGTCTCTCTCTACTGGCCTTCAGGTGAGCAGGGGTCTCTCTCTCTCCCTCTACTGGCCTTCAGGTGAGCAGGGGTCTCTCTCTCTCCCTCTACTGGCCTTCAGATGAGCAGGGGTCTCTCTCTACTGGCCTTCAGGTGAGCAGGGGTCTCTCTCTCTCCCTCTACTGGCCTTCAGGTGAGCAGGGGTCTCTCTCTACTGGCCTTCAGGTGAGCAGGGGTCTCACGCTGCTCCACAAGATCTATTTTAAGTTATAATTATTGACGTCTGAAGTCAGAGAAGACAGTCAAAAGAACTTTCCAAGGACTCAAGAACCCCGGTGGCGCACCATGTATATACACTCACTGTAACCACAGCGTCCTGGGTTTGAATCCACGTAACTGTAACCTGGGTTTGAATCCGGCCCAGGACATGTGCAGCATGTCCTCCCCATCTCTCTCTCTCTCTCTCTCTCTCTCTCTCTCTCTCTCTCTCTCTCTCTCTCCCAATTTCCAAACTGTCCCATCCACAATAAAGCAGAAAAATGCCATAACAAATATATTTTTAATTTTTTTGAATTATCATTTTCCTCCTTATTTTTTCTGATTTTCTCCCCTCCCAATGTTAGTCGTTATGCCAATTCCCAATCCCCTTCCTGGTCGTTGCGCACTCTGCCCCCTACCGTCGGTCTGGGAGGGCGGAGACTATCACATGCTTCCTCCGACACATGTGCAGCCAGCCCACCGCTTCTTTTCACCTGGCAGCGCGGACTCTCACTGGGAGAGTGTAACGTGTGGAAGGTCACACTACCTCTCTCAGATCCTTCCCTCGCTGTGCAGGCGCCCCGCCCGAACTGTAGGAGTCGCTGTTTAAAACGACCAGGACCCACCCTCGCCGGGTTTCCCACCCGCTGACACTGCCAATTGTGTTAGTATGGACGGTCGGCCAACCCGGAAGCACCATGGCTGGATTCGATCCCACTGGCTCTGTGGTGGTAGACAGACGCTTAGTCCGCTGTGCTACCCGGCCGCCCTGAGACGTAAATGATTTAAAAGTATATTTTTCAAGACATGTATTTTTCCGCCATAACTATCGACTGCTCTCTCTTTTCGGTCTGTTCTAAATAAAGACATTTTCATTATCTTCTCCTTCAGACGGAGCTATCGACGGGAGCTGTGTTGTGCTGGAGAGGGAGCCACGGTGTCTCCTCGCTGGGCATAAACTGGCTATTGATTAGCCATTCTGCACGGCTTAATCTGTCATTTTTCCACCCCCGTTCGTTGTGAGGGATTGTTGGGCAGTAATCACTCATGGTCCCACAGGCAGTAATGTTGACCATTAGAGGGCTCGCATAGTAGCTGATCAATCATATTCACACACTCCGACCAGATTCACTTGTCACCGAAAGAGATTTAGTAAGTAGAGCGTGGAAATACTGACTTTGTTATTCGCTGGTCCAAGAAAAACAGGTTGGGGGTTTGTGTTTTTTTTTCCTATTCTGTTTAACCTCTTAACCTCTTAAACCTGAGGGGTCTGGTATCGGACCCACAATGGCATCACGCCATAAATCAATCTCTACAGAATGTATGAATTAATGTTGCATTTTTTTCTCAAATGTAGCCAAGAGTAAAGACCCTAACCCTGTCAAAACAGCAGTCAAAGTGTATATTTTCAGCACTACGTTTGTTTACCAATGGTTTTAAGTGTTATTAGTGAAATATGAGTTATAGAAATCGAGTCGGAAAAAGGTGAATATTGATGCGAGGAAATGACAACGCCATCTTGTTTGTAGTCCTCTGAGGAGAGGAGACCCAGGACTTTCGATTGGATTTTTTTTTAAGTGTATCTATACTGTATATAGATACGGGACTGTATAGCACTGTGAAACTATGCATCCCCCACTCTGTATCCCCCTCCATGCTGCTTTGACACCTGAATTACCCCAAGGGGATCAATAAAGGATCATCATATCTTATCTTATTTCGAATTTCTAAAAAACTACACTTCCTAGCTCATGCCAGCCCCTGTCAATCATCTGACTTCTGGATAAACTTTTTTATTTCTCTTATTTTTCTGGATTATCACCCACAAACCTGAACGTTATTACCATAAAACAGAATGCATTTAGTTTATCTACCTTTCTGTGAACGTCTAGCAAAAAAACGGCGTTGCAATCTGATGAAAGATGGCAGAGAAATATACAGTATCAAAAAGTAACTGTACTTACAGTAGATTTCATTCACGGTTTGTGAATCACACCTGGTGATACTAAATCCAGATTGAACTCATTCAATGCCAGCCATTACCCTTATCCCATTCTAGCTGGGCCACGCTTTAAAGATAGGGGTGCGTCACCTTGTTTGTAGAGCTATATCTATATTCTATATCATAGATATGGAGACAATACTATGGTCATTTCACAGTCAGTATCTTCCGTTGAACATGCAAAAAATAATAAATTTTTTCATCTATACTTTTGCGCGTTATCCCGTGGTGAATATTGTATAATTTCAGAGTGATCCGGGCTAATTCCTGAAAAGCTGAGTTATAGGGCGCTACGTGGAAATCTGCTAAAAGCATTGGCGTTTCATCCCTGGACGCGCTACTATTTCTGAATCAAATGTATATAATAGGTATTATGTTTCATCATGAATGCATGAAAGGGGGGGGGGTCGTTTCTGATACTTTGATCGCCAGTAACGGCATTCGTGTTGAACACTACACACGCTGATCAGCTGGATCGATATGAAATCATTGCAGGATCAAGGTGAAATTGATGTCAGATAGTCCTTCCCTTTGATAGAGGTTATTCCAAAAAGAATATTCCAATTGTCTGATCGCGATTTCCAGTATTGATGTCCATCTGGTCCACGACATAATCCGGCACAACACATGCATTGAGTGCTTCCCTGGACTAAAATTCTCCGCCCGGAGGGGTTTAAATGTAACACACAGTCTGGAACAGGGTTTACTGCACTCTCGATACTGCCACCTAGCAGGGTCTGGCCGGTACTGCACCCTCGGGGTCCCAGTATGCCTTTTAATGGCAACATACAGGTCCGTGACACTGAATAGAATATTAAAATCGAAAAAAGGGAAAACGGACCAAATAACATACGTGATTGGCGTTCAGTGGTTGTCGAGCAAACGCGTATATATACGTGGATGGCGCAGATTGAGTTAAAGGACGACTCCACTTTTTTTGGAAATTAGCTTATTTAACATCTTCCCTGGAGTTAGACAAGAAGATGCATACCTTTTTTGTCTCTGTGCGTGCATTTTAGCTTTGGGAATAGACGCTCCGTTAGCATAGCTTAGCTTCATCACTGGAAGTGGGGGAGGACAGTAGCCTTACAGTGCCTTACAGTGTATTGCAAGGTCTGACATTGACCAAACTTGATATGCATGACCTTGGTGGGCTCTAGGTCAACTCCTGAAAAGGGGGTCAATGTCAGACCTTGCAATCAAAAGTTAGGGGGCGCACTGAAATTATGGCAAGGGTTATTAGCCCCCTAACTTTGATTGCAAAGTCTGACATTGACCCCCTTTTCAGGAGTTGACCTAGAGCCCACCAAGGTCATGCATATCAAGTTTGGTCAATGTCAGACCTTGCAATACACTGTAAGGCACTGTAAGGCTACTGTCCTCCCCCACTTCCAGTGATGAAGCTAAGCTATGCTAACGGAGCGTCTATTCCCAAAGCTAAAATGCACGCACAGAGACAAAAAAGGTATGCATCTTCTTGTCTAACTCCAGGGAAGATGTTAAATAAGCTAATTTCCAAAAAAAGTGGAGTCGTCCTTTAAGATGCAGCAGACCCTCCGGGCAGACGCACACACTTGTGCTTATTCTCTTATAATTATAATAATAAATACGACTTATTTCGGAAGAAATCATTGGTGATTGCCAGTGATTCTACAGACAGCTATTAGATATTTTGAGACTTTGCGCCTCCTGGTGGCATATAACAGAACAGCACGGCGGTTACACAGCGGTAGTATGGTGGAGAGTCCTAAATGCTATACATCTGTATCACACCACACACACTGAAGACACTGACGGTTTTCATTCCTGTTGCAGTCTTCTCATGTATGAGCATTGAACAATGTAAATTGCTTTGGGAAATATGAGTGCGTAGCCTCTTAGGTTCGTTTTTTCAGAGTTGTGTATATATTTGTTTTTAAATGCTCTCAATGTACCAACATTTGGCACGGATTGATCTAGCGTGAGTTGGTACTCGGTAGGTAATTCAGTCGGTACCCTTAAAAGTATAGACTTCGGTACCCGACCCTAGTTGTTGTCGCCCACCACCCCGACAATAGTTCACAAGGAGTCCCCAGCGAGCCGGAGTGTGACACAACGATGGATGTCCTCGTCTGGGTCTGTTTGTCAAGAGGCCCCTTGTGATCAGCTGGTAGATGGAAAAGATGCGGTTGCCCACCGCTGAACTATAGTGATTGATTGATTGAAAACTTTATTAACAGATTGCAGAATGGGTACAATACAGTACGGCTCAATACACACAATTGTTAAGGGGATGCAGACCAGAGAAAGACTTTCGTCTTGTTTACATCAGGGTCCCCCATTTTCAATTCATCATAACATGACATACAGATAGACAGTAGGCCTACTGCTACATCTATACATTTATGACATACCAGATTTACAAATACAGTACTGTTTGTGATACAAAAAGAGTCTAAAAAAGAGAGTATATACATTTGACGTAGAAACTGTACATTGGAGGAGGTTGGGTAGGTGGGGTGGGGTGGGGGGGGGGTGTCCTTCTGTCTAGTGAACAGAAGGCCACGCCCCCTCAGCCTACTGAGAGTTGGCGCTAAAACAGGTCAAACAAATCAAATGATACATCTCAAGCTGAAAAACATTAAAACTGCAATAACTATTTTCTGACTACTAGAGGGCGGCAAGTCACCGCTGTAAACAAACTAGTTGTTTTCCAAATGACAGCCTTGTCACATAAATGGTAAAAATGGTAAATGGTGCACTTACTGTATATAACTCTTTTATCCAAAGCGCTTTACAATTTTGATCCTCAGATTCACCCATTCACTCACACATTCACACACAGACAGTGAGGCGACCATGCAAGGTGCCAACTGCTCATCGGGAGCGATTAGGGGTGAAGCGTCTTGCTCAAGGACACTTCGACATGCTGCACGGGAGTAGCATGAATCGAACCAGGAACCTTCTGATTACCAGACGACTGCTCCTCTTCCTGACCCACTGTCGCCCCCACATATAAACATAACACTGCCTTGATAGCACAATCTGGTTGTGTAACTAAGGGACTTGTTTTTGTGCACATAACTACAGATTTCAACTACAATAAATGCAACTTTCTCCGGGGCATTTCCTGGTTGTTAAACACGGCAGGTAAATACACATAACACATATAGACGGCACAGATTTCACGGAAGTGCATACAGTAGAAGCTCTCTCTCAGTCTCAGGTGAATAATGTGAAAAGGTTCCAAGAGCAGATCATTCTTCCAAGAGGCGTTTACCATGAGGACAAACATGCTTTTGAGTGGAAGGCATCTTATATGAGAAGACTGATAAAACATTGTTAGATGTAGGTATTACTGTAGGTGATATTTAGGTGATAGGGTTTTGTTTGTGACAGGTAACATTCCTTTGGATCTCACTACATAATGTGGGATTGTATTTCTTACCACCAGAGTTTGGGGTGAAATCACCCTTTACTAAACGTCCCCCCCCCCCCTAAGCACCTATAGTCCAATTATAGCTTAGGAGCCGTAATGGATGTCCGACAAGCGTTTGTTTTTTAGTCCCCCCCCCCCACCCCCCGCCCCCCCAAAGCATTCATCCTCATAGTAATTTACCGGTGATGAATATGGTTAAAAATTGTGGGCTCTGGCAATCAGTTTGCAGTTCGTTCCAAGAAGCTTTTCAAGCTAATCCAATGTTTTATATCACAAGTGTAGGAGCTTTTAAATCGCAAACGGAATATCACCTCTGTGGCCTATTGGGTAAACACTGCTATGACTCAGCGCACTCCTACACAGACAGTCGGATGGCGTTCCACTGTCAAACACCTCTGCCCAAGGAGGAAGTAAACTAACCCGTGCTACTTATACTCGTATTATTTTCCATAAATATATTTAAGGAATAACAATATAGTAATTGTATTATATTTTAGCCTGCTTTACCAACAAGAACCGTAAATACGTTGGGGAAAAGTTAATTAATTACATTTCTCTGCCGCCATGTTTATTCACTGTGTCCATGGAAACGTCGATGATGAATGGAGCCATATAGGTACAGTATGGTTTCCTTACGCAGAAAATATAGTTTACCGTTTACTTTCTGATAACTACACTGCTGCATGTTCAGACACGCTTAATATTTGGTTATTTGTGAAGCTATGTGTGTGTATACATGCAATTCAAAGTTAGTTCCCGCATTTTGTTTCAATCTAATTTGGTCACGGAGGTCAGTTTTTATCACAGTAATAACGAGGCACTTGGGGCACAGATCTGTTTTGCAGGCTGTGACCTACAGGAGGCATCTCTGTGTAGATAAAGGTAAACGGACTGCATTCATATATCTCTTTTATCCAAAGCACTTTACAACGTGTGCCTCACATCCACCCGTGCACTCAGACGGCGGAGGCGACCACGCAAGGTGCCCACTTTTAGGAGTGTCTTGCTCAAGGACTCTTCGACACCAGTAAAAGGCAAGGTATGGCGAGGAGGGGGGGGGGGGGGGGTGAAGGTGGATTTTTTTTGTCAAATCAGTTGTGCAATAGTCACTTTTGGTGAGTTGTTTCTATACAATTCAGTTGGTATGACACAGGACTACACAAGCATTTTTTGTATATAAATGTGTCAACAGACTAAAGCAGGGAACCACAATATTTTGCATACGAATTATGCAGAATGTAATATCATAACTGTCTATTACTTTTCTTGCAATTGAGCCAATTTTCCTTAGGTACGGTTTTTGAGGTGTGTGTTCAACAGAATGTAGTATCAAAAACACGTCCACAAAAAGTATGGGTTACTGAATGCTGAACTGCACTATTATAATCACTAAGCCTGTTATGGTTTGACACCGACCCCAAACGCAACGACACAAGAGAGTTGGATTCAGAGTTGCCAAATACAAGGGCTTGTTTATTTGGTGACTAGAATAAGTGAAACAGGGAAAGCAGGTCAACAAGAAACAGGTACAATGAACAAAGGGCAGAGTTCTGCTGCTCTGCAGCTTCTCCCGGAAGGGTAGTCTTGGGAAGCAGGAGCAGACCTCTGTACCGCTCTGCAGACTCTCACGGCGGACCTCTCAGATGTTGTGCAAGACCGAGAGAGGGAGAGAGGGAACGGGTCAGTGACAGAGCAGACTTGAAACGAGCTGGAGGACAGGGTGTTATATTCTTCGTGTTAAACAACACAGTGATGTGCAATATTCCAAAAACAGCCCAAGTGAAATATCTTCATGTAATCACACAGTGAGCAAAATCCATACACCGTCCAAATGTGAAATACTATCTTCGTGTAAACACACAGTGAGCAAAAATCCAAACACAGTCCAAATGTGAAACAATATCTTCGTGTAAATACACAGTGAGCAAAAATCCAAACACAGTCCAAATGTGAAATAATATCTTCGTGTAAATACACAGTGGGAGGTGGAAGATCCCAAAATATTATTCCATAAAGGAAAGGGCAAAACGATAAAGGCTGGGTGAGTGACTGTCTGACAAAAAGGTGGTAGACTTCAGTGTAAAGGTTACACACGAAAATCGGAAATAGGTCAAGACAGTCAATCTAGAAAAACTCACCCAGACGAGCTGCGTAAAAGGAACAGGAACAAAGTGGAGGCGAGCGCGCGCCACGGAGCAGGTATCCAAGCGAAGGCTTCTAGGAATTTCCTGGAGATTAGCACAGTGAAACAGAAGCAACGGGGAAAAACATCCAGCGACAAATCAAGACGAACCAACAACTTAGGGTGGGGAAAACGGGGTATAAATAATGAGGGATCGATTGATTGAAAGGCAGTGACAGCTGGGGAATGTGATTGAAAAGCGTGGGGAAGTGAGGGAACCAATCAGCGACGTCTCAGATGACGTCAGCGGGGAGAAACGTGTGAACGAGGGAATTGAAATACTTGACAGAAAAAATGAATGAAAACAAAGCGAGGGTGGTTAAAGGAACAGAACGAGTGAGAAGGCAAGGACAGAAACCTCACAGTACCCCCCCCTCCAAGGGAGCCACCTGGCGACCAGGCCGACCCGGCCCGTCAGGATGGGCTCGATGGAAGTCAGTGATCATCCACCAACACGGGAGGCGCCGGATCAGGAGCTGGAGGCAAAAGGGGACTGAGGGAGACGGGCTTAACCCGGGAGACATGGAACACGGGGCGGATGTGCATGGATGCAGGAAGCTTCAGGCGCAGGGCCGCCGGACTGAGTACCTTCAGGACCTCGAAAGGTCCGACGAAACGGGGTTTGAGCCTCCTGGCCGAGGACCGTAGCGGGAGGTCCCTTGCGGAGAGCCACACCCTCTGCCCAGGGCGGTAAGTCGGCGCAGGAACCCGGCGCCGGTCGGCACCACGACAGGCGCGCTCAGACGTCTGGAGCAGCGGACCAATCATCACAGTACTTCAAGAAGCCCGTGGTGGGGAAAGAGCCAAACCTTACAGCACCCGGCGACCCACACGGCCCCGGCCTGCCCGGACGGGACCCAAGGAAGCCGGCGATCAGGGGCACTGGAGAGGGGGACAAAGACAGAGGCCCGGAGAGGGGGACCGGAGACGTGGACAGAGGACCGGCGAGGGAGGCCGGAGACGGGGACTGGGACCCGACAGCGGAGGCCGGGCACAGGGACAGAGAACCGGCGAGGGAGGCCGGAGACGAGGACTGGGACCCGGTGAGGGGGCTGGACGGCACCCGAAGACACCGGGCACGACAGGAGGGGCTCCACCCCTTGATGGCACCGGAGGACCAGGCGATGTGGGGCTCGTGCAGCGCGAGCCAGGGCCTGCCCAGGACCACAGGGACAAGAGGAGAGCTGGTGACGAAAAACTGGAGCCTCTCAACGTGGTCACCAGCAACGGTGAGAAGGACTGGACAGGTGCGTTGAGTGACGTCAGCCAGGCGGCGATGATCCATTGCGAAGACCTCCAAGGGCCTCTCGAGGTCCTCAAGCGGAATGCCGGCCCGGGTGGCAAACCCAACGTCCATGAAACTACCCTCAGCACCAGAGTCCATGAGTGCACCCACCGTCGCCCGCTGGTCCGCCCAGGCTAGGGTGACGTCCGCCAGACGGTTGGGTGGTGCACGGGTGGGTATGGACGAGAGGTCCGGAGGCGACTCACCAGCGGGCCTCCGGGGCGGGGGACAGGAAAGACGGCTCACCAGGATCTCCCGGGGTCTTGGCGAGCCTGGTCCTCTTGGCCGGGCACGGCAATTGGAGACACGGTGTCCATCCCGGCCACAGTAGAGGCAACGGCCGGAGAAGAGCCTGGACTCCCGCTCGGCCGGGCTAAGGCGGTTGCGTCCCAGCTGCATGGGTTCCTCCTTGGTCACGGCTCGGGAGGGAACAAACCCATCAGTCACGGAGGGGGCAGGACGGACAGCACTGTAGAGGCGGCCGCTGGGAAAGGGAGCCCCTGAGCGGCGGTCGACGGCACAGTCGTAAGGCCGGCGAGGCGGAAAGACCTGAGCCCTGGACTCCCTGAACACCCCCTCGGGGTCGTAGTACTCGGGGGGTACGTCTGGGGTAAAGAAAACCTCCTCGAGGTCGTGGTCCTCGGGGGGTACGTCTGGGGTACCGAAATCCTCCTCGAGGTCGTGGTCCTCGGGGGGTGCGTCTGGGGGTCCCCGTCGGGTTCTCTCACGTCTTCTCTCCTGGAGGTGTCCGTCGACGCGGATGGCGAGGCTGAACAGGTCCTCGAGGGAACCAGGTTCCTCCTGGGTCGCGAGCTGGTCCCTGACTGCGTCACAGAGCCCCCTCATGAAGGTTAGGCGAAGAGCAGGTTCGTTCCATCCACTCTCCACCGCCGCCAGTCGAAACTCCATGACATAGTCCGTCACCCTGCCGCTCCCCTGTCGGAAGGTCCCCAACCGGGCTCCAGGGTCCAGACCTCGGGCTGGATGGTGGAACACTCTGCGGAGCTCCGCCACGAAGTCTGGGTAGGAGAACAAAAAATCTGCCTCCATTGCCCAGGAGGAAGTGACCCACTGGGCAGCATGGCCTGAAAGTAGGTTGGTTATATAAGCCACTTGGGACCCACGAGCAGAAAAACGGCTTGGTTGATGACGGAAAACCAACTCACATTGCATGATGAATGTGGCACACTCATCGGGATTACCGTCGAACAGCCGTGGGACGGAGAGAAGGGGTTCCCGAGATGCGAGATCTGCTGGGGCTGCGGGGAATGTTCCTGAAGGGTGTGAGAGGTGAAAGGCATTAACGGTGTCGCCCAGCGAGTGAAGCTGAGCGAGAATGTCGGACTGTTGTCCCGCCAAAGCGGCCATTGAACCTTGAACAAGCAGGACCTGCTCTCGGAGTCCCTGTACAGCAGCTGCAGCCGCATCCAGCTGTAGGGCGTGTTCCTTGGCTGACTCTAACTGGACTGCCGCTGCTGTGCTGACTCTCTTGCGGGCGCAGACTGCGCAGGCCAGTACGAACCCCTTGACGTCGTTCCTCATGGTGGGCCACCAGAATCGACGAGCCAGGAGGGAGAACGTGCGATGAACGCCCGGGTGGCAGGCGAACCGGCTGGTATGGCCCCACTGGAGGACCCGGGACCGGACTGAGTTGGGGACAAAGAGACGGTTAACAGGTACATTGCCTGGAGCGCGATGGAAGCGTAGGGCACGCCTTACCACCCCCTCGATGCCCAAGGTGACTACTCTCTCTGTGTCGGCTGGGGTCGTCATTGGTTGGTTCGTAATGTTATGGTTTGACACCGACCCCAAACGCAACGACACAAGAGAGTTGGATTCAGAGTTGCCAAATACAAGGGCTTGTTTATTTGGTGACTAGAATAAGTGAAACAGGGAAAGCAGGTCAACAAGAAACAGGTACAATGAACAAAGGGCAGAGTTCTGCTGCTCTGCAGCTTCTCCCGGAAGGGTAGTCTTGGGAAGCAGGAGCAGACCTCTGTACCGCTCTGCAGACTCTCACGGCGGACCTCTCAGATGTTGTGCAAGACCGAGAGAGGGAGAGAGGGAACGGGTCAGTGACAGAGCAGACTTGAAACGAGCTGGAGGACAGGGTGTTATATTCTTCGTGTTAAACAACACAGTGATGTGCAATATTCCAAAAACAGCCCAAGTGAAATATCTTCATGTAATCACACAGTGAGCAAAATCCATACACCGTCCAAATGTGAAATACTATCTTCGTGTAAACACACAGTGAGCAAAAATCCAAACACAGTCCAAATGTGAAACAATATCTTCGTGTAAATACACAGTGAGCAAAAATCCAAACACAGTCCAAATGTGAAATAATATCTTCGTGTAAATACACAGTGGGAGGTGGAAGATCCCAAAATATTATTCCATAAAGGAAAGGGCAAAACGATAAAGGCTGGGTGAGTGACTGTCTGACAAAAAGGTGGTAGACTTCAGTGTAAAGGTTACACACGAAAATCGGAAATAGGT
>NC_140172.1:4372309-4407309 GCF_963971535.1 Notolepis coatsorum
CTCTCTTCTTCCTCATGTCTTAGCTAGTAGCCGGAGGAGAGCCTTTCAGCCGTTATGTAATGATCATTCTGAGTTAATCAATCGTATTAACCGGATCCATTCGACTGAGTAAGTTATTACATGTTTCCCACCGAGGGATGACTTTGCTTTTGGAAGCCGAAGGCAGCGATTTGATTGGTTCCGGTTTTAAATGCAGTTTGCACAACGCTCTTAGCAACACACTCCCTGAAGAGGTGCCTTCAGCTTGTCTAATTTGACTTATGATGATGACCTGTAACAGTCCCCCCTGGTCCTGCTCCACAACCCCCATTTGTCCATGGACATTTTCCCCCCGGTCCTGCTCCACAACCCCCATCTGTCCATGGACATTTCCCATACCTGAACTACGGCTCTCAACCACCAGGTGGCCTAGTTCAGTGTATTCATCTTTGTTATCTTTTACTTATTAATGTCCTGTCTGTCATCACTAATCTGTTGTGTGTTCATCTGTTGTCGGTGCTGTGCACCATTGTCTAATTTAGTTTTGTCTCCCTTGTGTTGTATCCAGTGATGCCACAGATTACTTGTAAAAGTAATCTGATTACTGATTACTGATTACTCCTTTAAAAAGTAATCTAAGTTACTTTACTGATTACTTGATTATCAGAGTAACTTAGTTACTTTGAAAGTAACTAGGTTACGAAGTCGTCGTCGTTCTCCCAACAGTTTTTTTTTAAACGCTTTATTGAAAGTGCATAAATTGTTTTTAACTTGTTTCTCTGCACATAACGTAAATTGTTAAACTAGTGCTTCAGCTTCTGTACCATCAAGTATGGTAAAGCAACAGTCTATGATGCTCACAGCATTAGAGCAGCCAGCCAGTGGTTTTACAAAACCAGTGTATCACATCTAACAAATGCAGGCTGAACTATTCAATTATATCAACTGTAACTATTAAATTGTTTTTATAAATGTCTCTCTATAAACATACAATCAGTCTCTCTTTAACATGTAAATTAACTGTAAATCTGGCAAATAAGAGCTTTTGCTCTGCCACCATCAACCCTCCTGTACCTAGTCGAAGCGTCGGCTAGTGTTGTGATTCCAGATGCTTTCAATGCAATTGGATGTGCTGTTTTTAGCGGTAGACAATATTTTGTTTCCTCCGCCGTGATGTAGTGACTGAGGCTACGTTTAGACGAGCGTTTTGGGGTGGAATTCTGAACAGAAACCGCAAAAGTCATCTTGCGGTTTCACTTTTAATTTTGCCAAGCGTTTTGGGGTGGAATTCTCCGACGACGGAGCCCTGCTGTCACACGATTGGCGCATATGTCACATGACGTGCTGTGAAGACCCGCCCTACTCTGCCTCTGATTCGCAGACTGTGGATGGGGAATGTGATTGGACAAAAGCAGAGTCACTCACAGACAGAGGGACCAGTCACGCCGCGGGACACATTCTTGTATTTAACCCTTTCACTGCCACACCACGTCACTCCCAAAAGAAAAACAGCTCAAAATGTATTTTTGACTGTCGAAAACGAAATAAAATACTGCATTCCGCCTGCATTATGAATTTATGATGAGATAGTAACGAAATAGTAATGCACAGCCACTTGGACAAGTAACTGCAATCAGATTACTGGCTTTTAAAGATTAACGCGTTAGATTACTATTTTCGGGGAAAAGTAATCAGATTACAATAACGCGTTACTTAGTAACGCGTTACTGGCATCACTGGTTGTATCTATGTGCGTTTGGTATTATCATGTTTTGTACCTTGTGTTGTTTTCTGTTTAGTCATCTCCCCAGCTGTGTGTCATTTACTAATCATCCTCTTGTCTCTAATTAGTCCCTGTATTTAAGTTCTTTGCTGGGTCATTACTTTTGTTTGCTGTCACCATCGTGAGTACTCTGTGTAGTTGTGTTTATATTGTTTATATTCCGCCGTCGGAACCCTGTCCTCATCCCTGTAAGCAGCTCTGGCCCTCGCCCTGTCCAAGGCCTTAACCCTGTTCTCTGTCCCTGTCTCCAGCCCGCCTCTCCGGGCCTCTGTCCCTGTCCCCCTCTCCAGTGCCCCTGGTCCTGGCCCTGACACTTAGCCCTGGTCCTTAGCCCTGGCCCTTAGCCTTAGTCCCTTAGCCTGTTCGCCTCTTAAAGGCCAGTGCCGCATTTTCCATGTTTCCTTGACTCTAGTGTTTTTTGTGTTTTCCCTTAAAGGGACTGTGCCGCTTTTTGTTCTATAATAAATATTTGCCCTGTTTTGGCTTACTCTCATACCTGTCTTGTGTTGTGCGATTGGGGTCGGTTACAAACCATAACAGTATGACCCGACCAGTCGACGACCCCAGCCAGCACAGACAGTGTATGTGAGTTAGCCCCTGTTAGCTCCCTCTAGTTCCCTCTAGCTCCCTCTAGTTCCCCTGTTAGTTCCCCTGTTAGTTTCCCCTGTTAGACTCCCCTGTTGACTCCCCTGTTAGCTCCCCTGTTAGCCTCGTTAGCTCCCCTGTTAGCTACCCTGTTCCCCACAGCTAGGACTGTCCTTCCAGCTAGCTTGTTCTCCTTTGCTAGTCCAGCCCTGTCTGCTACTGTAGCCTAGCTCCGGCAGCTAGCGCAGCCTCTATGCTATTTAGCAGTACAGCTAGCATAGGCCCTGTAGCTAGCAATGCTCTGGCAGCTACCCAGTCCCTCTGCTAGCCCCACTTTAGGTGTAGCTTCCCCTGCTAGCATGGCCCAGTTTTTTTTTGTTTGTTGCCTTGTCTTGTTCCCTGCCCCACTGTCTGATTCCGTAGTGTTCTGACCCGTCATGGTAGTGTTCTGCCCCGTCATGTTAGTGTTCTGACCGTCATGTTAGTGTTCTGCCCCGTCATGTTAGTGTTCTGACCGTCATGTTAGTGTTCTGCCCCGTCATGGTAGTGTTTCGGTCGCCCGGTGGCTCCCGTGGAGGGGGAGGTACTGTGAGGATTCGCCTGTTCCCTGAACCTTTCCCTGTCTACTCTCCCTCACCAGCCCCCACCCTTGCGATGATTTACTCACCTCTACTCTTCATCACCAGCCCCCACCCTTGGACTACCTTCACGCAGCTGTCATAGTTTATGATTAGCGCCCCAGAGGGCTTTATATACCTGGACCTCCCTTCCAGTCCTGGTCGGGTCGTTCTGTATCTGTGTCTGTGTTCATGGAGTGCTGTACGTTACCATTCTGTACGTCACCATCACCTGCCGCGTCTCCGGCGTGAGACGACGGCCCAGCCATCACCACCTGTCGCCGTTTGCCTGGAGTGGGACGCCGTCTTCGCTCTCTAATTCTCTACGGGAGGTTTTCCAGTGTTCCCACTCCAGACGTCAAGGCGGCTCGCCATCGCTCCCGATTCCACGGGAGGAAGGCGTCTCTTCGTGATCCTCGTTCCTGGGGTGAGGCTCGTCGTCGCTCCCTAGTATTCCACGGGAGGACGGCGTGTTCCCATCCCGGTCCCCTGGGACCCCCTTTGTTCTGCGCTGCCTGTCTGCAGCATCTGAGGAGGAGGAGGATCTCCGTGCCCGGCCCCCGCTGTCGGGCCCCTGTCTCTGTGCCCGGCCCCCGCTGTCGGGCCCCTGTCCCCGTGCCAGGCCTCCGCCGTCGGGTCCCTGTCCCCGTGCCAGGCCTCCGCCGTCGGGCCCCTGTCCCCGTGCCAGGCCTCCGCCGTCGGGCCCCTGTCCCCGTGCCAGGCCTCCGCCGTCGGGCCCCTGTTCCCGTGCCAGGCCTCCGCCGTCGGAACCCTGTCCTCGTCCCTGTAAGCAGCTCTGGCCCTCGCCCTGTCCAAGGCCTTAACCCTGTTCTCTGTCCCTGTCTCCAGCCCGCCTCTCCGGGCCTCTGTCCCTGTCCCCCTCTCCAGTGCCCCTGACACTTAGCCCTGGCCCTTAGCCTTAGTCCCTTAGCCTGTTCGCCTCTTAAAGGCACAGTGCCGCATTTTCCATATTTCCTTGACTCTAGTGTTTTTTGTGTTTTCCCTTAAAGGGACTGTGCCGCTTTTTGTTCTATAATAAATATTTGCCCTGTTTTGGCTTACTCTCATACCTGTCTTGTGTTGTGCGATTGGGGTCGGTTACAAACCATAACATAAAGTGCACGTTATTTTGAAAGAGCCAACCACGCATTCCGCCTCCTGTCAATTCTCTCTCCGTTTATCTGCTGCAATTGGGTTCCACATTCCACCATGCCAACGAAACGTTCCACTCGTAACAATGACCCACACACTGTAAAAAATAAAGAAGAAATCAACTTTATATTAATTGAATCAACTAATCAACAGATTGACAAACACAAGTAACACAGCACTTCCTGTATCTGTTCGAAATGCAGTTGGATCTGGCAGTCAGATGGTTTGCAGATGATACATTTCAATAATTGATGCCTACATACCATAGAACAAGCCTAAGTAGTATGGAAAAATGGATCCAAAAATTGGGGAGCTGTAGAATAACATGTGCCTGTCCATGTACACACAATTATATTATATTGATGTGTATGTTAATTATCAATGATGCATTGGAGATTGTTTTAAATTTAATCGAAAGATAACTGTAGAAATACTTGATGAATTAAAGTTAAGAGATTTGGTTTAACGACAGCAAAACTATCAAAACATCCGTTTACAAACTCTCTCACAACTCGTGTGGTATAATCCAAGTCTCACTTATCCAGTCGTATGCTCAGTACATTTTTGCTAAATCCTTGCTAACAAAAACATGTCCAGTTCGATGCTGCCTTCAAATGGAACTTGTGAGTTTTTTTTGGGGCGAATCTCTAGTTGTCATTCGTACAAACAACACCCAGTGTTGTGAAGGGCCAGATTAAACCGAATATATATATTTATTTATATATATATATTTAATTGTATTTGTATATTCTCTAATATTCCCTGATATCCCTTGTATATTCCTTGTACAATATGCATTGAATATCCATTCTAGCCTACTGAACATCCCATAATAGTCTCCATTCTACTATTGGTCGAGACCTTGGTGCCAGGCTGCCATACCCCTCAGACCCAGTTCAAACGTACCGCTCCACATGTACGAACAAGTCCTAGTTCCGCGTAGGAATCTGGCTACCGCACCACTAATGGGACTATTTGTTCATAGTGCGTATATATACTGCGCTACTAAAGTAGGACTTTCTTTTCAGTCCAGTTTCTTACCCTCCAATAGAGTCACAGACGTAAAGCCTCCCCGCGACGCCACGTGTGGGAGTAAGGCCAAATTCGCCTACCATCGGTATTGAGACATCGTGTATATTAATATTTGAATAGTCATATTTGGCACTATATCGTCGAGTTGGACGTAGTCTATTAAGCTAATAATAGTCTGTTAATATATAGTGCTTCGTGCGGTGAGAATACTACCGTAGTCAGTACCCCATCGTTTCGGGCAGAGAACTGGCTGCTTACCCAGGGTGGTTGACCCCATGTGAAGCTGCACCCGAGGAGCCCCAGAGCCGACGAGCGAGTGGACCTGTATACCGGATTATTCTACCGACGACAGCCCGCCTTCCCAGGCACGGATTATGCTTTGTATACTTTGATTATTCCATGGATAAAGACCCCCGACACTGCCGTGTGTTGGAACCCCCCCCCCCTGGAGAGGACGCAAGGTGAGGAGACGCTCTGCAAGACGAGGTCGCTTCACGTCTCTCCCCCGTGGACCGGAGAGAGCCGGCCCACAAAGAGTCCACCTGCTTTCATCTGTGGTCCAAGGATCGCCGGCGCATTGAACGGCACTACAGTGGGTTCACCTGGGATACCCTTGGCCGGACGAGGCAGCCGGATTCTACCCCCCCCCCCCCCCTCCTACTCCTGTCGGCTTACAAGCGACCGGATTAACCCCCCTTAGTGTATCCAGTCTTATAATCATTAAAGTATCATTGCTGTTATTCCTTAACTATTCCAGGTCGTATATTTACCACCTGCGCCATTAGAGATTGGACATTCTCTATTGATATACCGACGAATACTCTTTGCCATAAAAGTGCATACTATTTCAATTCATAAATGTAATTAAGTGATTAAGTGCTTGCTCTACACACCATTGCTGTGTAGTAATAAACGCATACTTCGACTTCGTACATTTGTGTTGGATCCGTTTCATCTACGTGAGAGTGTTCATGATAATATATTTATGCCGTGTACTGGGTGGCCGAATATTAAGTACAAAGGTAGTGGTAGTAAGTATCATATCTAGTAATACAGTCAGGGAATTGTACCCCTCAGTTACAATTGGTCCTTCGAGCCGGAGGGTAATTAGTGTAATATTAATATAGTGTTATTAATATTGAAATGGCCTATGATGAAATGATCCTCCTAACCAACGCCCGCAGCGCGAACGACGGCTCCCTCAGTACTTAGAGGCTTACGCTGTCAGTCAACAACCTAGTCTTCTACTAACAGTAAACGCAGTAAAACTAGAAAGTAAAAGTATGTCTAACCCCAACGCCCAGACTACCCCGACCATAGAGGCCCCTACGGGCTCTAATGTAACTGACCAAGTTCACGGTGGGGACCAGTGGGAACCAGACATGACTTCACACCCCGCCAGTACTGAAGAAGTAGTCCCCGATGAGTCCCGGGAGGAATACAACGCTACCGAGAGAGAACTCGGCACGGAAGAAGACGGGGAGAGCACCGTGGAGATAGAGCTCCAAGGCTCCGCAAGGAGTACCCCGAGGGAAGGCTCCCCTATACAACCGCCTTCTCCCAGCGAGGCAGAGAGGACCCTACAGCAGGCCTTCCTCATCAGCCTGAACGCCGCTGCTGAACGCGACCGACTGCAGATCCAGCAGCGAAGCGAACACGAGCAGATACGTCTAGAAATAAGACGCATTCAGATGGAAGAGAATGTGGCGCGAGAACGAGCCGGTGCTCAACGGGACGCAGCGCGCGACAGACAGCAGTCGCAACTAATAGAACAGCTGATCAGACGGACAACACCCTCTCCCTCCGCCAGAGGCTCCAGGAACTCGTCTAGACACACCTCCAGGGCGGCATCCCCTAGCCGAGTAAACAACCCTGAACTTGACCAACAGACGAGGTCTATACCCCCCACAGACCACCTCCCCCCACCGGTCCAAGCGAGACCTAGCAACCGGGAAGGAGCAGCATATCCTGTGGAGAGGCTAAACCAGAGACTACAAGCACTGGATGACCTAACTGAAGACGAAGAGGAAGAGGAGGAGAACCACGCCCGAAGACAGCACAGTACTCTACCGGACCAGGAGGTCCGGTACAGCCCAGGCTATACTCCCGCGGAGCTGCGCTACAGACCCCCGACTCTATACACGGGTGAGCACGACGCACGACCCGCACCGAGGAACAGCACCTGGACAAGCGGGCCATGGTACACTGCCGGTACCAGCCCATACCAAAGAGCGGGAGGAGACTCGCCTAGGAGGCCTCTCCCCCAACGCTCGCCGATGTATCCACAGTCAGCGTCATACATTGGCACGCCTATGGTACCCGACTTCACCCAAGAGAACCGGGCCCAGTATACAGAACTCCGCATGTGTCTGGAGACCATGTTGGTGGATGTATTGGATGAACGCCACAAATACGCCATCCTACTGAAGCACTTAAAGGTGCCCCGCGCACATAATATAGCGCTCGCCTACGCGACTTCCACCACCCCATACACAGCAGCGCTGGTAGCATTGGACCAGAGGTATGGGCGCATATGGGATTACGTGATCCAGGAGATCCGACACATCCACCGCTTACCCCCAGCAATAGACAATCGAGCACTGGACGACCTGTCCATCAGAGTGCAGTCCCTGGTAGGGATGTTGGGAGCGCAAAGAGAGAAGGGGAGGCATGAACTTTACGCCAACTCAAATGTGGAAAGGATTCTGGAGAAGCTGCCGCCCGCTCGTCAGGAGCGCTTTAGGCAGCAGAGGGACCACAGAGACCCGAATGGCCCCGAACCGAACCTCCTCGATCTAGCAGACTTCCTGGCGAGAGAAGTCAGCAGCCTACGGCTAGATACATTCGGACGGAGCACCCCTGGCTCCAGAGAAGGAACCAGACGACTAAATGATGGAAGAAGATCGGTGACTGTGATGCACCAATCGGAGTCAGTACCGAGCAGCAGGAGCCACAGTACCCCCTCCAGAACGGAGAAGTGGAAGATAGTGTGCCCCTACTGTGAGAAAGAACACTGGCTAGCGCAATGTGACTCCTTCCCCAAGCTGAACGCGGAGGAAGCAGGTCAATGGATAAAGTCCAACAAGCGCTGTTTTCGCTGTGCGCGCTCACACATGGCAGCCGAATGCCGCTTAAAGAAAAGGTGCACCAAGTGCGATGGAGCCCATCTGGACATACTTCACGACAGTAACAGACGGCGCCCTTCACCTGCACCATCCAGCCGCAAAGCGAGCGTCATGTACATCGATCCCGCCAGCAGCAGTGGAGCCCGAGTACTCCTAAAAGTAGTGCGTGTGACACTAAGCTACCAGAATAAAGTCCTGGACACTTACGCCGTCCTCGATGACGGGTCAGAGAAGACCCTGCTGCTCGCCTCCGCTGCGGCCCAGCTAGGGCTGCGGGGAAGCGAAACCCAAATGACAATTCGGACAATAAGACGAGATTTGAAGACGATAAAGGGCGAGAATGTCTCATTCTCTATCGCAGCAAGCGGCCAGCCTGAGCGACGGTACCAGATTGCAGACGCTTTCACCAGCCAAGAAATAGGACTGTCGCGGTACACATACCCCGTCGCCAAGCTGATGGAGAAATATGCACATCTGCGCAAGTTACCGATCCCGCTCATAGACAATGCTATGCCGACCCTGTTGATAGGCTCCGACCATGCAGACCTCATTGTCCCGATAGACCGGGTTCATACCGGACCCCGAGGCTGTCCTGCAGCAGTCGAGACCCGTTTGGGATGGACTCTCCAAGGCCCGCTCGCCAAATCTCTCAACCGAAGTACAGCCACTAGATGTCTCCACTCCCGAGTCACAGAGGGAGAAACCGCACTCCTGCAACACGTAGAGCGGCTATGGACCTTGGAACAAATGCCCTTTAAGAACGGAAAGAAAGACATTCGCTCTAAAGATGACATTTACGCCATTCACCTCCTCGAGACAGGGACCAAGAGAGTCCCGGTCAACGGCGTGTTGAGATACGCCACGCCACTCCTGCGGCGAGAAGGAATGCCTACTTTCCACGCCAAGACAGACGTGACAGAACGGTACCTGCTGAACACGGAGCGGCGCTTAGCCAAGAACCCCGCCCAAGAGAGTGTATACCGCGCTGAGATTGAGAAGCTCATCACCGCGGGACACGTCACAAAGATGGACATTAAAGAGGCTGACCAGACCACTGAATCGTGGTACGTGCCCCGCCACGGGGTCCATCACAACGGTAAAGACCGCATGGTGTTTGGCTGCAGCTACCAGATCGGATCCCAAAATCTGAATAAAGAGTTACTGCCCGGTCCCACACTCGGCCCCTCCCTACTCGGCGTTCTACTCCGCTTCTGCCGGGAGGGGGTGGCCGTCAGCGGGGACGTTAAGGGGGTGTTCCTGCGGGTGAGATTGGTGGAGGCGGACGGGCCCCTGTTGCGGTTCCTATGGAGAGAGAGGCCAGGAGATGAGCACCCAGCCATCTACCAATGGGAAGTCCTCCCCTTCGGAACGACGTGCAGCCCCTGCTGTGCTACATTTGCACTACAGAAACATGTAGCAGAAGACCCAGCAGCGGACGAAGAGGTCCGACACAGCGTAAAGAACAGCTTCTACGTAGACAACTGTCTACAAAGCCTTTCAACCCAAGAAGAAGCCGAGGCTCTCCTGATTAAACTCCGCGCCTCATTGATCAAAGGCGGCTTTGATCTCAGGCAGTGGGCCAGCAGCGATCCGCAAGTACTGCGCAGCCTCTCCTCCGAAGACAAGGCAGCCAGCAGCGAGACCTGGATGGCTACAATCCCGGGAGAAGCCCAGGAGATGACCCTGGGATTGGTGTGGCGATTCAAAACAGATTCGCTTCACTACAGACACAAGCCCCTGACTACGGAGCAGGGAAGGCCGGCGGCGGCGCCGACCACCAGACGGAGTGTGTACACAACACTCACCCGACAATATGACCCGCTGGGATGTATTCTACCGTACACCACCAGGGCAAAAATGATTGTACGAGCGTTGTGGGACAGGGACCAGGGCTGGGACGACCCCATTCCCGCACACCTTGCATCCACCTGGAGAGAGTGGGAGATGGAGCTCCACTCACTCCCAGGCGTTGGTATGCGCCGAAGCTGCTTCCCACCCGCGGTGAGGCCAGAGACATGTGGAGTGGACTTGCACGTCTTCAGTGACGCCTCAGAGGTCGCATACAGATCAGTAGCCTACTTGCGAGCCCAAGAAAAGGGGGGAGAGATCTACACAGCATTTGTCCTCGCCCGCTCGAGAATAGCCCCACGCAAGCAACAATCTATCCCACGTCTAGAGCTCTGCGCAGCCCTAGCCGGAGCGCACCTAGCCACGCTCATCCAACGTGAGCTCACCATACCGGTGTCTAGAACAATCCTGTGGTCAGATTCCACGACAGTACTCGCCTGGATCAAATCGGACTCATGCAAGTACAAAGTCTTCGTGGGAGTCAGAGTCACCGAGATTCAAGACTTAACCGAAGAGTTAACCGGAGAAACAGAGTGGCGCTACGTTGATACAAAACAGAACCCAGCTGACGTCATCACCCGGGGGATGCCCCTGGATGACCTCACCCGTCGCAATGTCTACAGTGACGGCCCCGCATTCCTAAGACTCCCGGAAGGACAGTGGCCCATGCCTATCCCGAGGGAAGCAAGTCCAGAGGAGGTGGAAAATAAGAAGTCTGTGTTCTGTGGATTGAGCACCGTAGCCTCCACCGACCCTAATATAGACGATTGCACGTCCATAGAGAGTGCACAACAAAGAACATTCCTGCGGTACCACCCGGAGTGCAAGTCCCCCGCTGATATGTCAGCAGCTAACTACGAGGAAGCAGAATTGCTTCTACTGCAGCGAGCCCAGAGAGACTCGTTCCCCGATGAATTGGCCTGTCTACAGGGAGGAAAGCCCGTCCCATCCGACAGCAGATTAATTCATCTGGCCCCCGAGAGCGACGCTCATACCCTCATCAGAGTGGGTGGTCGCCTACGCAGAGCCCCCAATCTACCGGATGACATTAAATACCCGATCGTATTGAACAGCCGACACAAGGTCACAGAGCTGATTATAAAGAAATACGATGAGGATGTACATCACGCAGGAGCAGAAAGAGTCTTCGCGGAAATCAGACGTCGTTACTGGATCCTACAAGGAAGAGAGGCGGTACGACGCTTCCAGCGAACATGTCTAGACTGCCGCAAGTGGCGCGCGCAGCCCAGCATACCAAGGATGGCTGACCTTCCTCCATGTCGCCTCCGAATCGGTGACAAGCCATTCCACTCAACGGGTATGGACTGCTTTGGCCCGCTGCACATAAAGAAAGGAAGAGGAACCGAGAAGCGGTGGGGTATTGTATTCAAATGCATGACCACCAGAGCGATACACATCGAGCTTCTCCCGACCATGAGCACAGACTCATTCCTTATGGCCTTCCGAAGATTCACATCACGGAAAGGAAGACCGTCTACCCTATTGTCCGATCATGGGACAAACTTCAAAGGCGGCGAAAGAGAGCTGAGAGAGAGCTTCCAAGCTATGGGCCCAGAACTTAAGACCCACCTCGCTCCAGCACAGGTTGATTTCCAATTCAACCCCCCAAACGCACCCCACTTCGGTGGCACTTGGGAACGAGAAGTGCGCTCCATAAAGACAGCCCTGTACGCAGTACTTGGGGCCCAGACTGTGGCGGAAGAAGTCCTAATGACAGTCCTCACGGAGATTGAGGGAGTACTTAACTCGAAGCCCCTCGGATATGTCTCCAGTGATGTGGCGGATATCGACCCAGTTACCCCCAACACACTCCTGATGGGGCGGCTAGATCCTGCATTACCCCAGACAATGTACCGGCCTGAAGAAGCGAACGGCCGACGAATGTGGAGGTACAGCCAAGTATTAGCCGACAAGTTTTGGAACAGTTTCCTACTGCACTACCTACCGTCTCTACAGACCCGCCAGAAGTGGGTAAAGGAGAGAGACAATTTGACAGAAGGAACAGTCGTCATGATTATTGATCAATCACTGCCCAGAGCTATGTGGCCGGCCGGCCGCGTAAGCAAAGTGATCACCGGTGCCGACGGCAAGGTCCGAGCAGCTGAAGTGCTCGTCCAGGGTCGCACTTACACCCGTCCCGTGGCGAGGCTCATAGAACTGCCTCGACTCCCAGACACAATCGATGATGACCATGACCCTACAACCCTATGACTTTGTGAAGTTGACTGACCCCTACAGCAAACCCTTATGTGTAAATAGACAACGCGATTAATCTGTCTCTGTTTAACTGATTAGGTCTGGGACCTATTCAGGGGGTGGCTGTTGTGAAGGGCCAGATTAAACCGAATATATATATTTATTTATATATATATATTTAATTGTATTTGTATATTCTCTAATATTCCCTGATATCCCTTGTATATTCCATGTACAATATGCATTGAATATCCATTCTAGCCTACTGAACATCCCATAATAGTCTCCATTCTACTATTGGTCGAGACCTTGGTGCCAGGCTGCCATACCCCTCAGACCCAGTTCAAACGTACCGCTCCACATGTACGAACAAGTCCTAGTTCCGCGTAGGAATCTGGCTACCGCACCACTAATGGGACTATTTGTTCATAGTGCGTATATATACTGCGCTACTAAAGTAGGACTTTCTTTTCAGTCCAGTTTCTTACCCTCCAATAGAGTCACAGACGTAAAGCCTCCCCGCGACGCCACGTGTGGGAGTAAGGCCAAGTTCGCCTACCATCGGTATTGAGACATCGTGTATATTAATATTTGAATAGTCATATTTGGCACTATATCGTCGAGTTGGACGTAGTCTATTAAGCTAATAATAGTCTGTTAATATATAGTGCTTCGTGCGGTGAGAATACTACCGTAGTCAGTACCCCATCGTTTCGGGCAGAGAACTGGCTGCTTACCCAGGGTGGTTGACCCCATGTGAAGCTGCACCCGAGGAGCCCCAGAGCCGACGAGCGAGTGGACCTGTATACCGGATTATTCTACCGACGACAGCCCGCCTTCCCAGGCACGGATTATGCTTTGTATACTTTGATTATTCCATGGATAAAGACCCCGACACTGCCGTGTGTTGGAACCCCCCCCCCTGGAGAGGACGCAAGGTGAGGAGACGCTCTGCAAGACGAGGTCGCTTCACGTCTCTCCCCCGTGGACCGGAGAGAGCCGGCCCACAAAGAGTCCACCTGCTTTCATCTGTGGTCCAAGGATCGCCGGCGCATTGAACGGCACTACAGTGGGTTCACCTGGGATACCCTTGGCCGGACGAGGCAGCCGGATTCTACCCCCCCCCCCCCCCTCCTACTCCTGTCGGCTTACAAGCGACCGGATTAACCCCCCTTAGTGTATCCAGTCTTATAATCATTAAAGTATCATTGCTGTTATTCCTTAACTATTCCAGGTCGTATATTTACCACCTGCGCCATTAGAGATTGGACATTCTCTATTGATATACCGACGAATACTCTTTGCCATAAAAGTGCATACTATTTCAATTCATAAATGTAATTAAGTGATTAAGTGCTTGCTCTACACACCATTGCTGTGTAGTAATAAACGCATACTTCGACTTCGTACATTTGTGTTGGATCCGTTTCATCTACGTGAGAGTGTTCATGATAATATATTTATGCCGTGTACTGGGTGGCCGAATATTAAGTACAAAGGTAGTGGTAGTAAGTATCATATCTAGTAATACAGTCAGGGAATTGTACCCCTCAGTTACACCCAGAATTACTAAAATGGTGGAAGGCGGCACCATTAATCTTTCTACACTAAAGGTAGGGAAGTCAAACGTTTTTCTGCCGTCAACAAATATATAATTTTCATATAATTCTTTTATTTTTAATTTTTTTTAAACTCAAAAGTCCCTCGTTGCTGGCTCCTATTTATGGGGAGTAGCCATTTGAATGAGAAACACTGACGGCATTTTGACAGACATTTCTCCAACAAATCATCAACCGACAGACGTCATTGTGTGCACAGGGGTTGACTACAATTTGAATGGCTGTTTGTTCAACCAATTGAAAGTATCGTCTGGGACTTTAGATTTTTGTGACGGAAGTGGCCCGAAGACGGATTGTGGGTGGGGCTCCCGTTTGATTAATCAAACTGTGTTCTGAATAGCATTGTGGGCGGAGCTCCCATTTGATTAATTAAACTGCGTTCTGAATACCATTGTAGGCGGAGCTCCCGTTTGATTAATTAAACTGCGTTCTGAATACCATTGTGGGCGGAGCTCCCATTTGATTACATTATGGCAGAATGTTTGACTACTCTACTAGTATTAGAGCATAACCCTAACCCCATGCTGTCATGTACGGTTGACTGTACATTTTGTGTGGCGGTCCCAAGCGTCTATTCTAAAAACACATTTCAGGCGCACAGCGTGTCGTGTGATGAGAAGCAAACACACAGCCACACTGATCTTTCCTTCTGTAAACACGAAGTTGCTCATACTTGGACTGCCAAGAGGAGCTTTTAATTGAGCTTGTGTGAATAATAAATGATAACACTTAGCAATGGCGCAACCAAAGGTTATGAATAATAAGTTATATGAATACCGGAATAGCGTCTCCTACTTACATTTACATTTTAGTCATTTGGCTGACGCTTTTTTCCAAAGCGACTTACAATTTCAGGTCAGCAGGCAGGAAGGGTACAACTCTGGCAGCTGAGGGTAAGATTGTTTGTCGAACAGTGTTGAATTTGAGTGTTACAGACTTGAGTGCATATTTGTATAGACATATTATTAGCATAGTAGGTAGTAGTAGTAGTAGTAGTATAGACATGGTAGATTACTTAGTAGCAATGTACATATATTTAGTAAAAGGTTAGTCATTGTTTTTTTTTGCTTTTCCTATTGGATGGCTCCGTGCTGCTATGGGTGCTCACTGAAAGAATTGTACTCAATGCACCTATCACTGACCAGGGCCACGCCCTATCACTGACCAGGGCCACGCCCTATCACTGACCAGGGCCAATTGTTCACTGCCCACTAACCAAGGAAAAAAAGTATTGCTTCTCGGCGCAGAGATCTGTCTGATGAAAAAAACAGGTTCAATCATAGTAGCGCGCCGCATTTTTTGGCAGTAACGGTAACGGTATTATTATTATTATTATCTTTTTTTATTATCTTTCTTCCCCTCTTTTTCCCGATTTTTTCTCCCATCCCACCCTTCCTGGTTGTTGCGTACTTTCCCCTACTGTTGGTCCGAGAGACCGGAGACTGTCACATGCTTTCTTCCGACGCATGTGCAGCCTGCCGGCAGGCCAGCTTGGCCGCACAGGTTCTCACCGGGGAGAGTGTAGCGTGTGGGAGGCCACACTATCTCTCCCCAGTTCCTACTCTTGCTGTGCAGGCGCCCCGACCGAACTGTAGGGGTCGCTGTCCACAACGCCCAGGACCCACCCTTCAGCTTTCCACCCTCTAATACTGCCAATTGTATTAGTGCGAGAGGCCAGCCAAGCTGATAGCAACGCCGGGAGCTGGATTCGAACAGGCCAGAATAAGATAGCAGGGGGCAAGGAGGGTCCCGCGGAGGGGGGCTCAGACAGGAAGTAGCAGCATTAGCTGCACTCCAATGGACAATGTAGTTGATGACGGGGTCCAGTAGAAGAAGAAAAAGAAGGTGAAGAAGGAGAAGGAGAAGAAGAAGAGCCCATAAAAAGAATTGCGGAGGGCAGTAATACGCCACGATGCGTCTACACTGCCGGAAACTCAAATAAGAAGAAGAAGAAGAATAAGAAGATCGCAGATCTCAGAAGACAAGTGAAGAGGTCACTTGTTGTTTCTGGCTATTTGTCTGTAAGCTTGAATATTTTCTGTAGAGATACAATTTTAAATCCCCACATGGAAAAGGAAACAATGTCCTGTACAATCCTTAATGAGCTGCGTCTGGAGGGAAGGTTCTGTGATGTGGTTATTAAAGTCAACAGCACTGAGTTGAATGCCCACAAGGCCCTCCTGTGTGACTGCAGTGACTATATCAGGTAAGTTTAGCTTGGTTCAGGTTAGCTTGGTTCAGGTTAGCTTGGTTCAGCTTAGCTTGGTTTAGGTTAGCTTGGTTCAGGTTAGCTTGGTTAGTAAACAGATACCATACTGTACTTTTACTGTAAACAGATAATATACTGTACTTCTACTGTAAACAGATACTATACTGTACATCTACTGTAAAACAATACTATACTGTACTTCTACTGTAAACAGATACTATACTGTACATCTACTGTAAATAGATAGTATACTGTACTTCTACTGTAAACAGATACTATACTGTACTTATACTGTAAAAATATACTATACTTCTACTGTGCTAAGACCCTATACTTCTACAGTGAAAATATATTACTACACAGGACAGAATGTTGCTTACTGTTTACTCATCAGATATCTATATACTCTGCGTCCCACAGTGCCCTTTTCACTTGCTGGAGCGACTCAGAGAAAGCAGTCTACACTATCCCTGGGGTGTCCCCCCGGGTATGATGCAGCTCATCATAGAGTATGCCTATACACGCTTTGTGCTGGTGACAGCAGAGAACGTGGAAGAGCTTCTGGTGGCTGCAGACCAGCTTCTCGTCACTGGCATAGTAGGAGCGTGCTGTGACTTTCTAGAAGGCCAGCTGCCTCTGGAAAACTGTGTGGGCATCTGGAGGTTCGTGGACATCTACTGCTGCCCTGACCTGAGGCGCAAGGCCCATCTCTTCATCGTGTGCCACTTTGAGGAGATGCTGCACGTCTCACAGGAGTTTGTGGAGCTGTCCCTGCAGCAACTGGTGGACATCATCGAGAGGGATGATCTGAACGTGAAGAGCGAGGAGACGGTGTTCGAGGCCGTCCTCGGTTGGATCGACCACTCCCGTGAGGAGCGTAAAACACACATCCAATTGCTGCTGACCAAGGTAACTAATTGTATTACTGTGCATTACATTAAAACAACACTAGGTTCCCTAGTACAGTGGTTCCTAAAGTCAGGGTCGCGACCCAAAGGTGGGCCGCGAGCAGCCACGGGAGGGCCGCGAGATGATTTAAAAAAAAATAAAAAATCAATTTTTTTTTTTTTTTTTTTTTTATGCCACTGAACTTAGAAGCAGGCCAGGACAGTGTTTCTAGTTGTATTCTAAAATTCTATTCTATTGCATTCTAAAATGTGACTATATGGTTTTATATTAACTTAATAAATAAACAAAAACGAAAAATCTACTTATTTCAATGAACATTTCAAACTAAATAACAGATTATGCACATAAAACGCTGAAAACAACCGAAGCAACAATAGTATTTTAATGAGGCTATTATTATTATCATTATTATTTTGCAACAAGTTAGCCCTCTCATAAATAGCACATATAAATGAATAACTAACTGGAACTAACTTAATAGGATTGAAGTGATATTTGGCTTAAAAAATCGGTTGCATGGCAAAAAAAAAAGAAAAAAGAAGCCTGACGATGTGCATTGGGCCGCGGCTCTCTGGCGCCTTATTTTCTGGGTCCCGGCCTTAAAAGTTTGGGAACCCCTGCCCTAGTACAGTGGTTCTCAAACATTTGGGTCCAAACTGTTCCCTAGCAACAGAAACCGTCTACAACCGATGTCTAAGTTGTATCCGCTGTCTGCTTGTCTCTTCCCAGGTTCGCATGGGCTTGATGAGGCCTGACTACTTGCTGAACAACATCCAGAACAACCCTGTGGTGAGGGACAGCCACGACTGCAGGCCGCTCATCCTCAGCGTCCTGAACCCCCCTGGCTCCAACAGGCTCCTAAACCCCATGACCCGCCCACGCCTGCCCCAGAAGGTCCTATTGGCTTTTGGATGCCGGAGTGGCGGCAGTATTGTCATGGAGGCTTACGATATCCGAGCCGGTGGATGGATGGACGTGAGCGTTGAGGGGGAGAGTCCCCGGTTGTGCCACGGCACCGCTTATCTCCACGGTCTGGTCTACTGCGTCGGTGGCTATAACGTCATAGGAGAGCGTCTCAGCAGTGATTTGAACAGTGTGCGCAGGTTCAACCCCGTCACTTGCAGCTGGCTGCAGGCAGCTCCCATGCACTCATGGCGCTGTTACGTCAGCGTGGTCGTGTTGGGCGGCTGTATCTACGCCATGGGAGGGAGAGGAGACAGTTGCAAGGTACTGAACACCGCCGAGCGCTACGAGCCTGAAACCAACCTGTGGACAGTGATCTCACCCATGCTGGAGCACAGGAGATCCGCAGGGGCAGCAGCCCTCATGGGCAAGGTGGGTGGAACTGAGGAACACATGGTGGTAGATGAACACAAGGAACGTTAGATCAGAAATCATAAATGTCTTTATTGCCAAGTAAGCTTGCACATACAAAAGATGTGTCTGGGTCCTTTGGTGCATCAACATTAACAGACAATTAAAGTAGAATGAAATCAAATGGAATATATAGAGTGCTACAGCCCAGACACCAACCAGTGGACTCTGATCGCCCCCATGAGCAGCAGGCGTAGAGGACTGGGAGTCGCTGCGTACGGAGGACATGTCTATGCGGTAGGTGCACACAGAGACAAATGCTTTATACTAGATATTTTTATAGATATGTATCATTTGACTTTCAATGCTTCTGTGATGCCCTCATTTCCCTAAATGGATTAATACAGTTTATGCCTGCCTTAACCACACACTAAAACATACCTCTCATGTGTCCTGTCCTCAGGTGGGAGGGTGGGACGGTAGAAACGACATGCTCACCCCCCGCAGCAGCTTTGGCATTGCGGTGCTGGACGACCTGCTCTTCGTGGTCGGAGGCAGTGGCAGTGGCTTCAACACCATCCTCTCCAACGTGGAGCGCTACGACCAGAGCAGCGACAAGTGGACTGTGGCCGAGGACATGAAGATCCCACGCAGTGACCTAAGCTGCTGCATAATGCATGGCCTGCCATTTTACATGAGCCAGTACGCTGCTCACCGTGGAGGAGGAGGAGGAGGAGGAGGAGGAGGAGGAGGAGGAGGAGGAGGAGGAGGAGGAGGAGGAGCAGGAGGAGGAGGAGGAGGAGGAGGAGATGAGGAGCAGGAGGAGGAAGAGGAGAAGCAGGAGGAGGAGGAGGAGGAAGAGGAGAAAGAGGAGGAAGATGAGGATTAGGAGGAGGAGGAGGATGAGGAGGAGGAGGAGGAAGAGGAGGATTAGGAAGAGGAGGATTAGGAGCAGGAGGAGGAGGAAGAGGAGGATTAGGAGCAGGAGGAGGAGGAGGAAGAGGAGGAGGAGGAGGAAGATGAGGAAGAGTAGGATAATGAGGAGAAGGAGGAGGAAGAGGAGGAGCAGGATGTTTAATAGCAGGAGGAGGAGGAAGAGGAGGTTTAGGAGGAGGAGGAAGAGGAAGATGAGGAAGAGGAGGAGGAGGAAGAGGAGGAGGAGGAAGAGAAGGAGGAGGAGGAGGAGGAGGAGGAGGAGGAGGAGGAGGAGGAGGAGGAGGAAGCGGAGGAGGAGGCAGCAGGGGATCCATCTAATAACCTTAAACATTTATTTGACCAAAAGAAATCATAAGACATTTATAAATTACTACCAGCCAAATGTGGTGCATTTCTTTCTTCTAGTAATTCAGACAATATCTGTTTTTAGTTTGTGTAATGTAATATCTGTTTTTAGTTTGTGTAATGTAATGTAATATCTGTTTTTAGTTTGTGTAATGTAAGTAAGTAAGTAAGTAAGTAAGTAAGTATTTATAAAGCACCTTTCATACATGTCATGTAGCTCAAAGTGCTGTACACAAACATAGGCATATATAACGATAAAAGCAATAAAGTCACAGTGATCAGTTAAGATCAATGTTTAAAAAATTATAATAATAATATTAATAACGTAAAAATGAAAACAGTCATTTGCTGACCAGTTTGGGAGAACAGGTCCGCACAAACATGTCTGTTCAGTAGCAACCGGAAGTAGGAAATGCACTAAACCAATGCACTTGTACAGTAGGTAGCAATGTTAGCTCTTATAACGTTAGTGTAGTTACGTTTTTATTAGTGGTCAGAGTTGGGTCCATAAGGCTTATCCAAGCCCCATGGATCCATCAGTGGTCGCGTATTGTATGCGTATGTACCCGTTCCCTCATCTAAAGAGTTGGGTCCATAAGGCTTATCCAAGCCTTACGGATCCATCAGTGGTCGCGTATTGTGTGCGTATGTACCCGTTCCCTCATCTAAAGAGTTGGGTCCACAAGGCTAATCCAAGCCTCATGGATCCATCAGGCTTTTCCAAGCCATAGCGTCTTTGTGTTATGTCTCATAACGTTAGCCAGTTAGGAAGTAGGAAATGCACTAAACCAATGCACTTGTACTTGTTTAGCAGCAACTGGAAGTAGGAAGTGCACTAGACCAATAACTAGTAGGTAGCAACGTTGTAACCATGTAATGTAATATCTGTTTTTAGTTTGTGTAATGTAATATCTGTTTTTAGTTTGTGTAATGCACATAATATGGGAACTTTTATCCATATGCTAGCCCGGCATAGTTCTGACAGCTGTCACTTGTGCTACTGCGAAATAAATGATGCACGGCTTTGTGTTGTCAACTGATAAAAATTTTGCATTTCTCTATTCCAATGATTTCTACAATATAATATACATATATAAATAACTGTCTTTTACTAGTACCTTACTACTATGTACTATGTTACTATCCCTATACTACTACCTACCATGCTAATATGTCTATTATACTATGCAGTTCAACACTATTTGACGAACAATGCCACTGACCATAAGCTGCCAGAGATGCACATATCCTGCTGACCAGAAAACCACAAACTGTTCTGATAGTGGGGTGCCTGGTAGTTCATCTGTTTCCAACAGCACAGAAGTTGATTGTTCTAGAAAGCACTATGCCCCTTGTATTTAGATCTGCAGTCAGCGCTCCACCCTGCCTCGTTCCACTGCACTAATAAATACATGATACCGGCTCGGAAATATATGCATCTCAACGGAAATAGGGAAGGATTAGCGCATATCTATTCAATTACTCATAGTCACCATGGGTTATGAACTCCTTTTATTAAATACACCCTGTCTCTGCCTCCCATTGAGTTCCTGCTAAGTGGGAATAAGAAGGAGAGAGAGGTCAGAGAAAAGGGGGAAGAATAATTGGAAGAATAGAACTTTATCAGGAAATGAGTAAACCTGAAAGGAAACTAATTACACCTCCTCCTCCTCCTCCTCCTCCTCCTCCTCCTCCTCCTCCTCCTCCTCCTCCTCTCTCTGACTCTCCTCTGCACTTTCTATGTGTAGAAAAAAAAGGAACTTCGGCTTTGTAGATGTAAAGTGCCTCTATGATGACTCACTCACTGTGTGTGTCTGTGTGTGTGTGTGTGTGTGTGTGTGTGTGTGTGTATGTGTGTGTGTGCGTGTGTGCGTGCGTGTGCATGTGCGTGTGTTTGTGTGTGTGTGTGTGTGTGTGTGTGTGTGTGTGTGTGTGTGTGTGTGTGTGTGTGTGTGTGTGTGTGTGTGTGTGTGTGTGTGTGTGTGTGTGTGTGTGTGTGTGTTACGACCCTGGCTCAAAGGCACGCAACCTATGTGCAAAACCGACACCAAAAGCTGTGTTTAACCCAAAAAGACTACTTTAACAATGAAATACTGATACTAACTAAAGAAACAAGAATAGAAGAACGTGATAACTCTCTCTGTTAACCCACACTCCTCTAACCACAGACCCTGCATGTGTGACTCAAGGGCTGGTTTTAAGCTCCCAGCAGGTAACCAATCAGCAGCAATTAGCTAATTAGCAGCCCTCACCTGTATGCCCAGTGACACAGGAGTGATCAGGCAGTGACACAGGAGTGATCAGGCTCATGGTACATAACACCTCCCCCACCAAACTGGTTGCCCAAGAGGCAACCACTATACATCAACCCATAAACAAAAAACAAAAAACAACTTTGACCCATTAGTTGTCAGTGCCACTACCACAACAGCGATAATGGGCACCACAATCACCAGTACTATGACCGTGAGAGGGCGTCTGCCAGCACGTTGTCCCTCCCACGAATGTGGCGAATATCCAAGTTATACGCTTGGAGGAACAAACTCCATCGCATCAAACGATGGTTCGAGTTCACCATGCTGCGAAGAAAAACCAAAGGGTTATGGTCTGTATACACAACAAGGGGTAAACTGGACGACCCAACGTAAACATCAAAATGGTTCAAGGCAAGAACCAAAGCGAGCGCCTCCTTCTCTATAGTAGAGTAGTGCAGTTGATGCCTGTCAAACTTTTTAGAAAAGTAGCACACTGGGTGCTCCACCTCTAATGCATCCTCCTGCAGGAGGACGGCTCCAGCACCGAGGTCACTAGCATCCACTGCCAACTTGAACGGCAGTTGAAAATCAGGAGCTGACAGAACGGGAGCACTAATCAGAATACCCTTGATGCTCTCAAAAGACTGTTGACAAGTCTCAGTCCACACGAAAGGTACCTTAGGACTGAGCAGATTAGTCAGAGGGGCAGCAACAGAAGCAAAGTTCCTACAGAAACTCCTATAGTACCCTGCCATACCTAGGAAGCGCTTCAACTCCCGCCTGGTGATGGGAGCAGGGAAGCCCACTATAGCCTCCACCTTAGCTGCAATGGGGCACACATGCCCACAACCAACCACCTTACCCAGGTAGGTAACCGTGGCCTGTCCAAATTCACATTTTGCAAGGTTAACTGTCAAGTTAGCATCACCCAACCGCTTGAACACTTCCACCAGATGCTCCACATGTTGTGACCAAGAGGAACTGTGGATAACCAGGTCATCCAGATATGCCTCACAGAAAGCTACCCCGGCCAGGACCTTGTTCACTAGTCGCTGAAACGTCGCTGGGGCATTTCGCATGCCAAAGGCCATCACTGTATACTGGCAGAAACTCTCTGGTGTGACAAAAGCGGATATCTCACATGCTCGCGGAGTAAGCGGAACCTGCCAGTATCCCTTTAGCAAATCCAATTTACTTACAAAGGCTGCCGAACCCACCCGATCGATACAGTCATCCATCCGAGGAAGAGGGTACGAGTCCGGCTTGGTTACTGCATTAACTTTACGGAAGTCAGTACAGAACCGATGAGTGCAGTCTGGCTTATCAACAAGCAGGCAGGGGGAGCTCCATGCACTAGAACTGGGCTCCGCAATGCCATGTCTCACCATATAGTCTACTTCCTTACTCAAGATCCGTCGTTTTTCCGGATTCACCCTGTAGGCATGTTGCTTAATTGGCCCTGCACTACCAACATCAATGTCATGCTCGAGTACATTAGTACGACTAGGGACATCAGCAAACAAACGTATATGCTGTCTAAGTAGGCGCACAACATCTGTACGCTCAGGAAGTGGCAAGTACGACAGGTGTGAGTCCAAGTCACCTAGTATCTGGGTGTTTGGCAACCTGCCCTGAGAAATCTCCCTCGACACAGAACAGTCGGCTACATTAGGAGATGCAGAAATCGTTAGAACAGCCACAGGCTTGACCTCTGACTGGTCAATCTGAGCCCTATCATTGTACGCCTTCAACATATTGACGTGACATAATCTACTCTTGCGCCTGCGGTCAGGAGTCTTAATCAAGTAGTCGACCTCACCAACTTTGCGCTCAATGGAGTATGGCCCACTGTATTTAGCCTGTAATGCAGAACCAAGAATAGGCGAGAGAACCAACACCTTGTCTCCCATTGAGAACACCCTATGTCGGGCCCGCTTATCATACCACACCTTCATTTTTCCTTGGGCCACCTTTAGGTTCTCTTTCGCTAGTTCACATGCTCTACTAAGCTTAAGCCTGAAGTTACACACATAGTCCAGCAAATTAGTAGATTTCAGCAGTTTCAAAGGACCCCTCACTGTGTGGCCGAACACCAGCTCAGCCGGGCTGAATCCAAGAGACTCCTGGGTTACCTCCCTAGCAGCAAACAGAAGCAACGGGATCCCATCATCCCAGTCTTTTTCAAACTCCGTACAATATGCCTGCAGCATTGTTTTGATAGTCTGGTGGAATCTCTCCAGCGCCCCCTGGGACTGTGGATGGTAGGCAGAGGAAGGGCAATGCTGGATAGACAATTGTTGATGGACCTGAGCAAAGAGACGGGACATGAAATTAGACCCTTGATCTGACTGAATAACTTTTGGTAGGCCAAAAGTCGAAAAAAAACCTAACCAGAGCTTTGGATATAGCTGGGGCTGTGATCTGGCGTAGAGGAATGGCTTCAGGGAAACGGGTCGCTGCACACATAATAGTCAGAAGGTACTGGTTCCCTGTCTTAGTTCGAGGGAGGGGACAAACAGTCAATGAGGATCCGCTCAAAAGGTTCCCCAACAGCAGGAATAGGCTGCAGAGGAGCCTGAGGAATCTTCTGGTTCGGTTTACCAACAACCTGACACACATGGCACGAGCGGCAATATTGTGCCACATCTGACTTTAAACCAGGCCAACAAAAATGTCTTAGCACACGATCATAAGTCTTCCTGACCCCCATGTGACCAGCAAGATCATGATCATGTGCTAGATGCAGTATATCAGGATGATACACGGCTGGAACAACAATCTGAAACACACTGCCCCAGTCATCCAGACTGGACAGGTTAGGTGGTGTCCACTTTCTCATGAGCACGTCATTGCTAACAAAGTATCCTTGAGACGTATCCATCATTGCATCCTCTAAAACCGCCTCTTCAAAGAGGGACGACAAGGAGACATCGTTGTTTTGCTCTAGTACCAACTGCTCATGAGACGGTATCACCTTACCAAAACCCTCATCAGGGCCACTTTTCAACTCAACAAAGAACGTGTCACTAAATGTCATATCACAATCTGAGTTAACAACATCATGGGTGTCACGTTTGACCTTTGACATTGCGCGTGTTACAGCACACACAGGAAACACTCCTGGATGTTTCTGTGCCAGCTCATCAGGAACCTCAGAAACTACAGGGATGGGAATTACAACTGGGGTAGCCAGCACTTTGCCACCGGCCAAATCGTTCCCTAGAATGAAGGACACACCCTTTATGGGGATGTGAGAACACACTCCTACAACAATATTGCCTGATACTAAGGGAGAGTTTAGCGAGACCTCATGCAAAGGGGTATTCACAAAGCCTCCTCCAAAGCCCTGAACAATGGCACGGGGATGCAATGAAGAATTTTCCGAAAATGGCAAAATCCCATCCAGAATGAGAGACTGAAAAGCTCCTGTATCTCTCCATATTGTAATAGCCTGCTTTGACCCTAATGCACCAACCAGGGAAACAAATCCATCCATCATAAACGTTGAGGAGCCCTCTAGCTCCCTGTCTGCACCTTTGATACTACGCACCCCACCCTCTAATGTCGGCATAGGTGTCCTGCCCATGATTTCTACCAGAGCCACAGTTTTTACATTCTTCTGCTTAAGCACAGGGCACCCAGCAACGATATGACCAGGCTCCTTACAGTAAAAACAGATAACCCCCGCTGGGAATGCACTAGCAGAGCCACCTTGCCTAGGAGTCGAAGTAAACCGACCAGCAGACACGGGTGCCGGGAAGCGGCTCCCCTGAAAAGGACGCCTACCCCTGGACTCAACACGGCCCTCCTCTACAAAGACAGATTTGTGTGTCAACACAAACTCATCAGCCAAGACAGCAGCGTCGCCTATCTGCAATACCTTACGCTCATTTAGATGTGTGGAAACGGTATCAGGAACACATCTCTTAAATTCCTCTAGGAGGATCAACTCCCTAAGCTGCTCTCTTGACTCTGCTCTCTGAGAGGTGCACCACCTGTCAAACAGGTTCTCCTTCTCTTTTCCGAATTCAACATACGACTGTCCCTCCGACCTGCGATAGCCTCTAAAACGCTGACGATAGGCCTCGGGGACCAACTCATAAGCCCTCAATATGGAAGCTTTAACAAGCTCATAGTCAGCGCTTTGTTCAAGGGACAGAGCAGTATAGGCTTCTTGCGCCCTACAAACAAGAACACATTGCAGCAGCAGTATCCAGGCTGTATCAGGCCACTTCAATGTGGTTGCCACCCGTTCAAAAAGGGGAAAATATCTTTCCACCTCTTTCTCAAAAAAAGGAGGCACCATCCTAATATTCCTGCCTACATCAAAACCGGAATGCGACTCTGACTGCAGAGCCCCCGCCTGTAAGGCAGCATGCTTAAATTCAAGCTCCTTCTGCGCACGGTCGTGCTCCAGCAACATTTGTTTCTCCTTAAGCTCACGCTCCTGCTCACACTCTTTAAGCTCACGCTCCTCTCTCCTCTCCTTAAGCTCACGCTCCTTAAGCTCACGCTCACGCTCATGCTCACGCTCCTCTCTCCTCTCCTCACACTCTTGTAGCAGCTGTCTTTCCTTAAACTCCAACTCCCTAAGCCTCCACTCACCCTCTGCACCAGATAGCAGCGGAGACGCGTCAGACAAAGTAGGCTCCTCCACCCTCGCCACAAGCACCTGCTCCCTAACGAGCAAAACCCTCAAAGCACCCAAGGCAGTTGGTTTCAAACGTTTCTCACTGGGAGTAAGCTCTACCTTGTAGTGCACAGCAAGCTCCAGAAGCTGTTCTTTGGAAAACCTCTCCTACATGTCATGCGAAGGGCGATCAACATAATCCCTAATGGAAGCCATCTTTTCTGCACCAGCGCCACAACCCGTTCACTTTAGAGTCACCAAAAAGCTGCCAAAAGCTCCCTAGTACACACACAATCTACCTAAAGAACCACCAAAGAGCCACTAAAGAAACACTAAAGAACCACTGAAGAACCACTGAAGAACCACAAAGAACTACTGAAGAACCAATAAAGAGCCACTAAAGAACCACTGAAGACACACTACAGAACCACTGAAGAACCACTGAAGAACCATAAAGAATGCTAATGCCACTACTAATAATCATAAAGGAACGCGGTGGAAATGTGTGCTCTACTGAGCGCACCTTTCTAATTTGCAAAAATAAATAAAAAAAACAACCACCCTGAAATAAATAGATGTGCCATACGCGCAGGAGGTCAGGTGCTAACAGGTAGGCTATCCAAACACTCAAAACAAACAAAATAAATACAACAAACAAATTCAAACAGGTGCCCCTTCTAACCTGATATGACTACTTACGCTTCTACATCTAAACTGCAGTCAAAATGGCCCACCACATGTCTACCCTAAAAAAAACACTAAATCAGGCCCTACCACACTACCTGTGTTTTCTGGCCCCCTATCCTACATACCCTTAAACTAATGCCCTGTAGACCTAACCCTCTTCAACCACACCTGCTACCAGCCAGAGATCATATTTGACCATCCACCCGTCAAGTACATGGTATGGTACAAGACAAGCAGATGGTACTAATCACTTCTCTGACTGCCCCAGGAGTATGTGGTGCACAGGAAGCTAACCAACAACCAGAAAATAATGTCCCTATCTACATGTGGTGTGCACTAAACTATATATTTATTTATTTAACAGCATTAAGTAGTCACATCAAATTACAAACAAATAAGGGCATACTCACCTGTTTGATGAACGGCTCCAGCCCCCACGTTACACAATATGTAACGAACACCACCCACACCATAGCACCATGACACACCATGCAAAACCAAAAAAAAAAAACACCAAACAATTTCTAGGGGTAAATATCCCAGACGAGCGCCCAACTGTTACGACCCTGGCTCAAAGGCACGCAACCTATGTGCAAAACCGACACCAAAACCCGTGTTTAACACAAAAAGACTACTTTAACAATGAAATACTGATACTAACTAAAGAAACAAGAATAGAAGAACGTGATAACTCTCTCTGTTAACCCACACTCCTCTAACCACAGACCCTGCATGTGTGACTCAAGGGCTGGTTTTAAGCTCCCAGCAGGTAACCAATCAGCAGCAATTAGCTAATTAGCAGCCCTCACCTGTATGCCCAGTGACACAGGAGTGATCAGGCAGTGACACAGGAGTGATCAGACTCATGGTACATAACAGTGTGTGTGTGTGTGCGTGTGCGTGTGTGTGGGGGGGGGGGGGGGGGGGGGTGGTTCTACTGCTGAAGAACTGACAATGAATGATCAGGGTGCATAAGTGAACTAAGCGCCAGCTTAGGCCCCCCGTGGCCATCAGAGGGATCCCAAGAGCGCTTGGAATGTCCCACAAGAGCGCTTGGAATGTCCCACAAGAAAGCTTGGAATGTCCCACAAGAGAGCTTGAAATGTCCCACAAGAGCGCTTGGAATGTCCCACAAGAAAGCTTAGAATGTCCCACAAGAGAGCTTGAAATGTCCCACAAGAGCGCTTGGAATGTCCCACAAGAGAGCTTGGAATGTCCCACAAGAGAGCTTGGAATGTCCCACAAGAGAGCTTGGAATGTCCCACAAGAGAGCTTCAAATGTCCCACAAGAGAGCCTGGAATGTCCCACAAGAGAGCTTCAAATGTCCCACAAGAGAGCCTGGAATGTCCTACAAGAGAGTTTGAAATGTCCTTTATACAATGGCATGCAAATTTCTTGATTCTGATTGGCTGAAACACTTCTTTCAGCCGTTGTTATTTCTCATAACACACTCCATGTGATCCCAGAACCCGCCCACAACCGAATGACTTTGTTTCCGAATCACTCCGCCGTTCGTGTTTTTAAGGAATGAAACCAAGATGGCGGACAATAATCTTTATGAATGGATGTATTGATATCGTCATAACGACTCATTCAAAAACGATTCTGTCACGTGGAATGTGTTAGTTGCTTACACAATGTTGGATTATGTAATTGGTTGGTCATGACTCATTGTAAATCGCGGGAAGTGTGTTGTTAGATGGCATTCGTTGTAGAACCTCCCTCTCCTTCAAAAGTACACTGTCATTATTTCACTATTAATAACATTTTCAATCAATCAATCAAATAACAACTGCTAACTTCACTATTAGATGGCATGCTTTGAAGCAACCTATGTATAGATGTAGCAGTACTGTCTATCTGTATGTCATATATGTTATGATGCATTGAAAATGGGGGACCCTGATGTAAACAAGATGAAAGTCTTTCTCTGGTCTGCATCCCCTTAAAAATTGTGTTTATTGAGTACTGTATTGTACCCATTCTGCAATCTGGTAATAACATTTTCAATCAATCAATCAATCAATCCAATAACAACCGCTAACTTCACTTATAGATGCCATGCTTTGTAGCAACCTGCCTCTGCAAAAGGACACTGTCGCACAAATAGATTTCACTGGATGTCCCGGACACAATGGAAGTATGGATATATTCGTAACAAATCATTTAAAAAAGATACCGTTAACTGGAATATGTTAGTTGTTTACACAATGTTGGATTATGTAATTGGTTTTGTTAGATGGCATGCTTTGAAACACCGCACCTCCCAGCTGCTTCTAGACATGGAGGCAACTTCACACGGAGGCAACATTTTATTTATTTTTTTACCTACTTTTTCTGCGGATGGTTTTGTGAATACATCTCCATTATGCTTAAATTACTGTGTGTTTATTGTATAGCAATAAGGTTGGATGAATTCGGCCATTGTATAAAAGCACTACATCACGCGACAGAGTGTGTTATAGACATTAGATCATGCCTATTGGGGTCTAACGACACTCTGCTGCGCCTCTCTCTGGCCTAACAACCACCCATAGGCGTGATCTAATTTCTATAATACACTCTGTCGCGTGATGTAATGCTTAAACAAGAGAGTTTGAAATATCCCACAAGAGAGCTTGAAATGTCCTACAAGAGAGTTTGAAATGTCCTACAAGAGAGTTTGAAATGTCCTACAAGAGAGCTTGAAATGTCCTACAAGAGAGCTTGAAATGTCCCACAAGAGAGTTTGAAATGTCCCACAAGAGAGCTTGAAATGTCCCACAAGAGAGCTTGAAATGTCCTACAAGAGAGTTTGAAATGTCCTACAAGAGAGCTTGAAATGTCCTACAAGAGAGTTTGAAATGTCCTACAAGAGAGTTTGAAATGTCCCACAAGAGAGCTTGAAATGTCCTACAAGAGAGTTTGAAATGTCCTACAAGAGAGTTTGAAATGTCCCACAAGAGAGCTTGAAATGTCCCACAAGAGTGACAAGAGCGCTTGAAGAATATTTTCGTAAGGTTATGTATATAACCAAGTTCTATGAAATATGGTGACCCTCAGCATCAGTTGCATATATCTCGCTTCAGTGGATATACACTGAATACATTTCAAAATGTCCCTTTACATACCAACATCCGTCTGAGCACACCCCCATCTGCTGCCTACATAAGCAGGGGTGGGGCTGGAGTTGTACGCGTGCGAATGAATATTGACAATCGTCAATACTATTGGCTGGGGTCTCCAAAATAAAATTCTGCTAAGGACCCATAAAGGCTCGCGCCGGGTCTGAAAACTATGATGGACAAACCATTTGACTGCGCTGTGAAATAGTCTGTGATCTTGGGAGCACAATGCTCCAGCTCAGAGCTAGCATGTGAAGGCAACGTCCTCCGATGTGAGTGGCCTCGGTGTGAGGCGTTGAAAGCCTCTTCTGCTGGCGGTCAGTCACTCAGCATGTTGATGCTCTGTGGCGGTACCCATAACAACAATTGATTTTATATCCAGCGGAATTTAAGGCTTGTGGGTGTCCCTGTATTCTCAGAAACTTGATTATTTCTACGTACTTCATTGTGTCAATCATGGCGTGACATTCATTTCATTTTCAGCATCCAGCAACAAGGCTCCCAAGGTCTTCTCTGCCAATGCATGATAATGTCAGCTTCTATTCAGCGTAAACACACGTGTGGTAATAAAACCCCAGAATGCAGTTGGCATCCTTGAATTAACACTAGCACAGCCATGGAGAAAATGCCACTAATTCCCGCCAGGAACGGGTCAGATGACCCGACAGCTTATATGAGAAATATGAGAAAAATAAACAGTGTAAACTATATAATTACCTCTGAATATAAAAATATGAGGTTTACCACAATGAAATGTAGCTTTGAGTGAAAAAAAGGTTTAAATTAAAAAGTATTTTTTTTGGATGGAAGAGCCACACATTGACGGGCAAAGAGCCACATGCGGCTCGCGAGCCACGGGTTGGCCACCCGTGCGCTAGACGCTCGCAAAGTGCTGTGCCTTTCGTCTGTTCCAACGGCCCATAATGTGGAATAACATTTTAATTACATTTTCCTGAAGTCATTTTGAAATGTCAGAAACCGTGCCAGATAAAACGGGTACTTTTAGGAAAAGTCATTGAGTGACAGAGCTGGAGCTCGACAAAGTGACGAGGATACATTTATTGAAAATGCCTCGGGGTCATGTGACCCCTTGTCGACTGTGCTAGTATTAATGTAATTTTAATGTTGCTTTTCTGACATAAAAAGGTTGCTGGTTCAATACCCGAGAACTGGCAAGTGTGACTGGCTAGGACTTAGGCTACGGTGCCAACCATCTCCGACCTCTGACCCCTGCCTCAGCTCTAGACCTAACCCACCCCTGCCTCAGATCTAGACCTAACCCACCCCTGCCTCAGATCTAGACCTAACCCACCTATTACACTATTACACTATTACACACTATTACACTATTACACACTATTACACTATTACACTATTACACACTATTACACTATTACACTATTACACACTATTACACTATTACACTATTACACACTATTACACACTATTACACTATTACACTATTACACACTATTACACACTATTACACTATTACACTATTACACTATTACACACTATTACACTATTACACTATTACACACTATTACACTATTACACACTATTACACTATTACACACTATTACACTATTACACTATTACACACTATTACATTATTACACACTATTACATGTAGCATTTTTTTGTATGCATTTTTTTTTACATTTTAAGAAAAATTTTAACCCCTTGTGGTTGACGGGGCTTTTTGGAGCCGTGGGCGGAGAACAATGGGATTTAGAATGACTCATAAATGCTCTGGAAGTCGCGCTTTTCAGAAATCTGTAAAAATAGAAAAATGACAATTTCGAGTGCTTTGAGATGTACTATATATGTCTCCTTACTTGCTAAACGTAATACGACTTGTAAATACGTTTAATTCTTGCTAGATGGTATGCTTGTAATTATCTCCGTTTGCCAGAGAACTACAGCGCGTCACGAAACGCACATACACGCACGCGCGCACACACACAAGAGAAGTGTGTGCGCTGTGAATAGGTGTTAGACCCCGCAGAGGTGAGAGGTATCAGAGACCAGTCTATGACGTTGCGATAAAACATTAACTACTTGCTTTTTATGTGCAAGGAAAGAAGGAAGAGGTGGACTGCATTATTATTATTATCATTCTCGAGAATACACGCGGACCCGACGGAACGTTAACTTATGAATTAAAAGTAGTCTAACATGCTTTTCATCCTCGCCCGTGTATATACCCACGTTGCGCTAAAACATCAACTACTGTATGAGTAGAGACAGAGTGCGTGTGTGTACGAGTTATGAGTTATCTCGCAGTTTTCTAGAGTAGAAAGGTGCGCTCAGTAGAGCACACACACACACACACACACACAGAAGGAATTTCTTGTACAGTCTAGTCATTTAGCTGACGCTTTTATCCAAAGCGACTTACAAGTTCTGTACAACAAGTCATCAGAAAGGGCACAACTCTATCAGCTGAGTAACAATGTTCATCAAAGTGTTGAGTGCTTTTCTTTCTCTCTGTGAATACTTAGTCCCATTCAGCCCCTAATTGTTGCTGTAAATACTGTCCCATAAAGGGGCATTTTATAACAGCATGCTTCACCTGCCAATGGAAAGACACAAAGTACATAATTGATTCACATACAGCCCTTCATGACCAAAGGTGAGGTTAGAAAAATATCTGTTGATATTTTTTTTGCCATTCTGGCCATTCAGAAAGTCATGCAATTAGGTTAATCGAAAAATTTATTTTTACATCATTGTGTCTCCTCCTGTAGTGTGAAAAAACATGCATTCTCATAAATATTACGATCAAATCTATTTTGTACTTGATGATACATTTGAAATTGGTTTGGTTATGATCATGTTATTTAGGAATTGCCCTAGTGCATGCATGAATCTCCACCAGGCCACAGCCACCCTCTCTCTCTCTCTCTCTAAATAAGACAAGACCAGTCAACTTCTAATTTTAATCTGTTCAGATGTTCTGTTCTTTCTTTCTTTCTTTCTTTCTTTCTTTCTTTCTTTCTTTCTTTCTTTCTTTCTTTCTTTCTTTCTTTCTTTCTTTCTTTCTTTCTTTCTTTCTTTCTTTCTTTCTTTCTTTCTTTCTTTCTTTCTTTCTTTCTTTCTTTCTTTCTTTCTTTCTTTCTTTCTTCCTTTCTTTCTTCCTTTCTTTCTTTCTTTCTTTCTTTCTTTCTTTCTTTCTTTCTTTCTTTCTCTCTCTCTCTCTCTCTCTCTCTCTCTCTCTCTCTCTCTCTCTCTCTCTCTCTCTCTCTCTCTCTCTCTCTCTCTCTCTCTCATTCTAGAGAAATACAACCACAAATTGTTATTGGTTTGCTTCTTTTTCTTACAGTACTATATATACTGTACTTTACTGTACATGGCCGCCTAGTTATAGTTGAAAGTGGGGGTGCAAGAATTAATTTTTTATTAAAATTTTATTTTTATTTTTTTATTTTATTTTTTTTGACAGGCAAGGGGTGGTTTGGAGGGCGTCCGGCACGACCCCCTCCAAGGCAGCCTTTTTTTTTAATTTAATGAACCTGTACGTGCAATTTCCTGCAATATAGAGCCTTCAATCTTGACCAATAAAGCTGCTCTTTTCACTATAAAACTCAGTTTATATTGCAGTATGATAGCCAATTACTATAATAATAATATATTATACTGTATATACACTGTATATTGATTTTTCGCTCATTTGATTGATTGATTGATTGAAAAGTTTATTAACAGATTGCAGAATGGGTACAGTACAGTACATCTCAATACATACAATTGTTAAGGGGATGCAGACCAGAGAAAGACTTTCGTCTTGTTTACATCAGGGTCCCCCATTCATTTTTATTAAATCAATCTCCTTTCAAATAGGCCAAGTTTTTAATAAGAAAGAGAAAAAAGATATATTTCCATTACCTGTAAATCTTGTGTCTCTTTCTCTCCTTCTCTGCCTCCTCCCTGAGTCTGCAGTGCACAATCATGACATCGATATCAAAAAAAAAAGTAAAAAAAAAAAAAAAAAAAAAATGGAGGCCCCTCGTCACTATAGGCCCACGGGCCGCGGCCGTCGTTAATCCGGCCCTGCTCGTCTGCCATATAGATAGCGTTAACGTTTGGAAATGAAGTCAACGTCATCCAGCTCACACCACATATCTAGATAACGTTAGCTAGCGGCTAGCACTAAAGCTAACGCCAACCAGAGAGGGAAACGTTATTATTATTTATTCGAGGAAACCGTATGACCAGATCGCAATTCGGGACCGTGAAACACTTTTATTGTATTGCGTGGTAGAACCGTAGAAGTTCTACTACCACTCAATAGTAACTTATGTCTAACATAATCCTTTTATTTGAACAACTTACTGGAAAAGCCTGCCTGCCTGCCATCAACATTATGACACACTCTGTGGGCTTTGATGTTACACTCAGCCTACCTGCAGCCAGACTGCAGCGCTGTGCGCCAAGGTCTACGCGCTGGAGATGGGAGGAACTGGATCAAACCATAATGGGGCAGGGGGGGGGGGGGGGGTTCGCAATCTTTGGAAACTTAAAAACGTGTTATTAAGTGTCATTGCGTATTATTAATTTGATTGAAATTAAGTAGTTATGGTTAGATTTATATATTGGGGGGGGGGGGTATATCATATCTTTCATATGATCAAAAAGTGGTGGAGCAAGATC
>NC_140172.1:4409809-4424809 GCF_963971535.1 Notolepis coatsorum
GTTGGACATTTACGGTGGCCAGTTTCGAATTGCAGCCTCCTGTAGGTGCTCTTTAAGAGCGGTTTTGAATGTGGGTAGGGATTACATTTTTTTTACTGCTGTGGGTAGGGCGTTCCACATTGTTGTGGCATATTTGCTAAGCGTGTTTAGTCCCTTGTTTGTGCCGAATCTGGGTTGCACATGATTTGTGGAACTCCTTCTGGTGTGGTATTCACTGACCTTTAGGAAGTATTTTGACATGTACATGGGTACCTGAGTGGTGTAGTCTATCTTGTAGAACAGGCCCATTGCAAGTTGCTGTACTCTGTCGTCTACTCTAAGCCATCCTAGGTTGTCAAAGTGGGCAGGGGTGAGGTGGGTTTTAGGAGTAAGGTCAAGCAGTAGTCTGACCAGTTTGTTTTGTGATGTTTGTAATCTTGTTTTTAGCGCCTTTGAGGTGCTTTGGTACCATGAGGTGCAAGCATACTCATAGTACCCTTGAATGAGTGCTCCTGCCAGAGTATTCAGGGTATTCTTGTTTACCAGAGAGGAGATCCGGTACAAGAATCTAGTTTGTTGGTTAACTTTTTTGATTACATTGGATGCCATTTTGTCACAGGAAATATTTGCCTCTAGGATGGAACCCAGCAGGCACATGCACACATAGAGCCCAAGGGGTGCTCGAGCACCTGCCTTTTTGAGCCTCATAAAAAAAAGTGCCCTCTTTGAAAAAAATAAAATAAAAAAAATAATTTGTTTTCGTTACGCATATAGACTGCCCTTCCAAATGAAAAATGTCAGGATAGAATCAAAATATTAGGTAAAGAGAGAGAGATGCCCCATATTCCATTGCAGTTTGCACGGCCTCCTGAGGGTGCCTCTGCGCGGACCTATATATTTTATGCATAGCGTGGGTGGTGGTGATGATGATGATGATGATGATGATGATGATGATGATGATGATGATAGAAACCGCTGTGGCGCATACAGTTGAATGCTGGTATTACACTCACTGAGGGACACGAAGAAGTCAAGTCCGATGGGATTTGGGAATCTCAAATACAAATCGGGATTGGAATAAAAAATGCATTTATATTAAACAATACAGAATATACAGCACTTCTTGGGGTCTGTAGGGTAAGCACTTATTCCCTCCCCCCTGAACATTTATGGAGATGTATGGGCCTTTTAAGTCAGTGATAAAAGTGTCTTTCAAGGATTGATTGATTGATTGATTGATTGAAAACTTTATCAACAGATTGCAGAATGGGTACAGTACAGTACAGCTCAATGCAAACAATTGTTAAGGGGATGCAGACCAGAGAAAGACTTTCGTCTTGTTTACATCAGGGTCCCCCATTTTCAATTAATCATAACATATATGACATACACGACATACAGTTAGACAAAACAAATATTACATTACATTACACAAAGTAAAAACAGATATTACATTACATTACACAAACTAAAAACAGATATTACATTACATTACACAAACTAAAAACAGATATTACATTACATTACACAAACTAAAAACCGATATTGTCTGAATTACTAGAAGAAAGAAATGCACCACCTTTGGCTGATAGTTATTTATAAATTTCTTAGGATTACTTTTGGTCTAATAAATGTTAAGGTTCTTAGATGGATCCCCTGCTGCCTCCTCCTCCTCTTCCTCCTCTTCCTCCTCCTCCTCTTCCTCCTCCTCCTCCTCCTCCTCCTCATCCTCCTCCTCCTCTTCCTCCTACTCCTCTTCCTCATCTTCCTCTTCCTCATCCTCCTAATCCTCATCTTCCTCCTCCTCCTCCTCCTACTCATCCTCATCTTCCTCCTCCTCCTCTTCCTCATCTTCCTCCTCCTAATCGTCCTCTTCCTCCTCCTCCTCCTGCTCCTAATCCTCCTCTTCCTCCTCCTCCTCCTCCTCCTCCTCCTCCCCCTCCTCCTCCTCCTCATCCTCCTCCTCCTCATCCTCCTCCTCCTCCTAATCCTCCTCTTCCTCCTAATCCTTCTGCTCCTCCTCCTCCTCTTCCTCCTCCTTATCCTCCTCCTCCTCCTCTTCCTCATCTTCCTCCTCCTCCTCCTGCTCCTCCTGCTCCTAATCATCTTCCTCCTAATCCTCCTCCTCCTCCTAATCCTCCTCCTGCTCCTGCTCGTGCTCCTCCTCCTTATCCTCCTCCTGCTCCTGCTCCTCCTCATCCTCCTGCTCCTCCTCCTCCTCCTCTTCCTCTTCTTCCTCATCCTCCTCCTCCTCCTAATCCTCCTCCTGCTCCTCCTCCTCCTGCTCCTCCTCCTCCTCCTCCTCCTCCTCCTCCTCCTCCTCCTCTCCACCTCCTCCTCCTCCTGCTCCTCCTCCTCCTCCTCCTCCTCCTCCTCCTCCTCCTCCTCCTCCTCCTCCTCCTCCACGGGGAGCAGCGTACTGGCTCATGTAAAATGGCAGGCCATGCATTATGCAGCAGCTTAGGCCAGTGTGTGGGATCTTCATGTCCTCAGCTACAGTCCACTTGTCGCTGCTCTGGTCGTAGCGCTCCACGTTGGAGATGGGGTTGAAGTCATTGCTGCCTCCGACCACGAAGAGGAGGTCGTCCAGCACTGCGATGCCAAAGCTGCTACGGGGGGTGAGCATGTCGGGCAGGGCGCTCCAGGAGTCAGTCAAGGGGCTGTAGGCCTCCGCGCTACGCAGCTCGTGTCCGTCCCACCCTCCCACCTGAGGACAGGACACATGAGAGGAATGTTTTAGTGTGGGGTTAAGGCAGGCAGACACTGTATTAATCCATTTAGGGAAATGAGGGCATCACAGAAGCATTGAAAGTCAAATGATACATATCTATAAAATATCTAGTATAAAGCATTTGTCTCTGTGTGCACCTACCGCATAGACTTGTCCTCCGTATGCAGCCACTCCCACTGCGGCGCGCCTGCGGCTCATGGGGGCGATCAGAGTCCACTGGTTGGTGTCTGGGCTGTAGCACTCAGCTGTGAGCAGAGACCCCGTCCTCCAGTTGAAGCCACCACAGATGTAAACCTGTAATAAGAAAGAATATTCTAATTTAGTTTATATATTCCATTTGATTTCATTCTACTTTAATTATCTGTTAATGTTGATGCAACAAAGGACCCAGACACAACTTTTGTATGTGCAAGCTTACTTGGCAATAAAGAAATTTCTGATTTCTGATCTAACGTTCCTTGTGTTCATCTACCACCATGTGTCCCTCAGTTCCACCCACCTTGCTCTGGAGGGCTGCTGCCCCGGTGGCGCACCTGTGCTCCAGCATGGGTGAGATCACTGTCCACTGGTTGGTTTCAGGCTCATAGCGCTCGGCGGTGTTCAGTACCACGCGTCCGTCTCTCCCTCCTATGGCGTAGATACAGCCGCCCAACACACCCACGCTGAGGCGACAGCGGCGTGAGTGCATGGGAGCCAACTGCAGCCAGTTGCAAGTGACAGGGTTGAACCTGCACACACTGCTGAGTTCCTCTCCTATGCCGTCCGAGCCGCCGACACAGTAGACCAGACCGTGGAGATAAGCGGTACCGTGGTTGTACCGGGGACTCTCCCCCTCATTGCTCACATCTATCCATCCACTGGCTCGATTATCGTAAGCCTCGATGGTCAGGCCTCCAATGGCCAATAGGACCTCCTGGGGCAGGCGTGGACGCATCAGTGGGTTTGGGAGCCTGTCGGAGCCAGGGGGGTTCAGGACGCTGAGGATGAGGGGCCTGCAGTTGTGGCTGTCCCTCACCACAGGGTTGTTCTGGACGTTGTTCAGCAAGTAGTCAGGCCTCATCAAGCCCATGCGAACCTGGGAAGAGACAAGCAGACAGCGGGTAACATCACGGTGACCAAATGCGTCCACATTTTTATAGGATTCTATCACATTTTCATATCAATAGCGAATATAACTTACCCTGTGCCGTTTTCATTGAGGTTTCTTACAAATTAACGATGTTTTATTTGTCCTTTATATGCGGACAACATTCAAATCTTAAATTGTAGCATTATGTTCCCGTTTAGACAATAAACATAATGCTAATGATGCACTTTTGTTAAGATAATTGGGTTGACCATTCTCGATCACTGTACTCAGGTCCCATTTAATAGTTTAACGCTGTTCAGATCGCGTCAAAGAATAGATGCGTCCCAGTGACCTGTAACCTGTGCTAAAGGTCTTGGGAATTGTATTAATTTTGTAGTTTTCACATTTTCACCTTTTAATTTTAAACCAATGCTGCCATCTACTGACAACAGAAAGTGTTGTGTAAGTTATAGTATAACGTCAACCTGAGAGGCTACTCGCACTTCCGTATAGAGATTCCCACTTTTTACGGGTACATAGGTTCATATCTAATTGTCTTTAGATTACTAAATATAGATGAATACTCATGAAATTTGATATATATATTCTAAAATAAGTATAATTTCACTTCATCTACCTGTCGACATGAAATTCCCAAACGCTGACGGTAAAAAAAGCCTGGATGTCGCGCAAAATGGGGCGTGACCGAATTTGGTCTCAGACAATAAGAGTGACTGAGATTGGTCTACGTTCCGTTACAACTTAAATATCGGTTGTAGACGGTTTCTGTCTGTTGCTAGGGAACAGTTTGGACCCAAATGTTTGAGAACCACTGTACTAGGGAACCTAGTGTTGTTTTAATGTAATGCACAGTAATACAATTAGTTACCTTGGGCAGCAGCAAAGGGATGTGTGTTTTACGCTCCTCACGGGAGTGGTCGATCCAACGGAGGACGGCCTCGAACACCGTCTCCTCGCTCTTCACGTTCAGATCATCCCTCTCGATGATGTCCACCAGTTGCTGCAGGGACAGCTCCACAAACTCCTGTGAGACGTGCAGCATCTCCTCAAAGTGGCACACGATGAAGAGATGGGCCTTGCGCCTCAGGTCAGGGCAGTTGTAGATGTCCACGCACCTCCAGATGCCGACACAGTTTTCCAGAGACAGCTGGCCTTCTAGGAAGTCAGAGCACGCTCCTACTATGCCAGTGACGAGAAGCTGGTCTGCAGCCACCATAAGCTCTTCCACGTTCTCTGCTGTCACCAGCACAAAGCGTGTGTAGGCATACTCTATGATGAGCTGCATCATACCCGGGGACACCCCAGGGATAGTGTAGACTGCTTTCTCTGAGTTGCTCCAGCGAGTGAAGAGGGCTCTGTGGGACGCAGATTATATAGATATCTGATGAGTAAACAGTAAGCAACATTCTGTCCTGTGTAGTAATATATTTTCACAGTAGAAGTATAGTATCTTTTTACAGTATAAGTACAGTATAGTATCTGTTTACAGTAGAAGTACAGTATAGTATCTGTTTACAGTAGACATACAGTATAGTATCTGTTTACAGTAGAAATACAGTATAGTATTGTTTTACAGTAGATGTACAGTATAGTATATGTTTACAATATAAGTACAGTATAGTATCTGTTTACAGTAAAAGTACAGTATGGTATCTGTTTACTAACCAAGCTAACCTGAACCAAGCTAATCTGAACCAAGCTAAACTTACCTGAAATAGTCACTGCAGTCACACAGGATGTTCTTGTGGGCATTAAACTCAGTGCTGTTGACTTTAATAACCACATCACAGAACCTTCCCTCCAGACGCAGCTCATTAAGGATTGTACAGGACATTGTTTCCTTTTCCATGTGGGGATTTTAAATTGTATCTCTACAGACTATATTCAAGCTTACAGACTAATAGCCAGAAACAACAAGTGGGAGCTTCACTTGTCTTCTGAGATCTGTGATCTTCTGAGAGAATTGTTGCAATACTGTACACAAATGTTCTAGAATGTGCTATTATGACATCATACTATGACATCACAAATGTTCTAGAATGTCTATTATGACATCATACTGTGACATCACAAATGTTCTAGAATGTGCTATTATGACATCATACTGTGACATCACAAATATTCTAGAATGTCTATTATGACATCATACTGTGACATCACAAATGTTCTAGAAAGTGCTATTATGACATCATACTCTGACATCACAAATGTTCTAGAATGTTTGATTATGACATCATACTGTGACATCCAGTGATGGGAATAACGGCGTTACTAACGGCGTTCGTTTTTTCAGTAACGAGTAATCTAACGGATTACTCTTCCAATCTTAATAACACCATTACCGTTACTGCCAAAAAATGCGGCGCGTTACTATGATTGAACCTGTTTTTTTCATCAGACATCTCTGCGCCGAGAAGCAATACTTTTTTTCCTTCGTTAGTGGGCAGTGCGCGATTGGCTGAGGTTGAGTAAAATGTCATGGTAAGCCAATCAGAGGTAGAGGTGGGCGGGTGTTCGAAAGAATCCAGAGTCTGACACACAGCGACAACACAAGCAACTCAGTCAACGACAGACCGCAGTTCCGTGTACGTTTTGATAGTTTGTTTGGCAAGCCCAAATAATCCAAAACTAATCCAACGAACAACATTGATTTATTTAGAGATATCTACAGCAAGAATTGTAGGTGTCAATGAAGCCAGCATTGCAATCTGGTTAGAAGTGGTGGAGAGAATAAAGGTTAGCATATGAATTGTAATCTCTGGTTGGAAACGAATAATGGATGGATTATCCAAGGGGGGTCCTGAGGGGGGGGAAGAAGAACGAGCAAGAGCATATGTATGTACTGTATTGTATAATGAGATAATGGGGATTATGTATATATCTTGTAACCTACATTTATTGATTCAAAACAGGAACGTATATTCCTGTGATTTATTGAGATATTTACTGTTAATGTTTGTATTGTCAAAAGAATTATAAAAAATTTGTTAAAATATATGTCATGAATTGAAAATGGGGGACCCTGATGTAAACAAGACAAAAGTCTCTGGTCTGCATCCCCTTAACAATTGTGTGTATTGAGCTGTACTGTACTGTACCCATTATGCAATCTGTTAATTAAAGTGTGCAATCAATCAGTATATATTTGTTATTTATTTTGGTATAGTGCTTACAGCATAATTGAATGTTGCCCAGTTGTGGCCTGTTGAAGGGCAATACATATCAAAAGTTCCAAAACATCTATTGTGTGTGAGGTTTTGTCCGCTGCTCACCAACTTTCTCTGTTTTCTTTAAGCCTACTGTTTAGGAATTCCCTTCTCACTCACTCTCTCTAGCCCCCACCCTCTCGTTCTTTACTCTCGTTTACTCTCAGTGGCCACACCTGGACTACCTGTCATTATGTGTTTGATTGGTCTGGTGCCGAACTCACACTTTTAGTTCGATTATCAATTACCTCTCGCACCTGTGGTGGCAGGCTAATTAGTTCCCCTGTGGGCTTTAAATACCAGGGCTCTTCCCCTCGTTTCGGCGTGGGGTCGTGTTGTAAACATGCCGTATTATATTCTCAAACATCAAGACTCCTTCGGGAGGTCCTCTGTTCTGCCTATGCTGTTTTGATTCTCCGGCGTAGAGATGTTGCTCCAGCCTTCGCCTGCTGTCGCCGTTGCCTGAGGGGGAGACTGGTCTGCGCTCCCTAGACTTCCACGGGAGGCATCCCAGTGATCCACTTCAGACCCCCACGCAGCTATCGACCTGATGCACATCCAGACCAGCGCGCAGACGCGCATCTTCCAGACCTTCGAGCTTGGCACGCTCCTCCGTACCAGCGCACAGACGCGCATCTTCCAGACCTTCGAGCTTGGCACGCTCCTCCGTACCAGCGCACAGACGCGCATCATCCTGACCTTCGAGCTTGGCACGCTCCTCCGTACCAGCGCACAGACGCGCATCTTCCAGACCTTCGAGCTTGGCACGCTCCTCCGTACCAGCGCACAGACGCGCATCTTCCAGACCTTCGAGCTTGGCACGCTCCTCCGTACCAGCGCACAGACGCGCATCTTCCAGACCTTCGAGCTTGGCACGCTCCTCCGTACCAGCGCACAGACGCGCATCTTCCAGACCTTCGAGCTTGGCATGCTCCTCCGTACCAGCGCACAGACGCGCATCATCCAGACCTCCAAGCTTGGCACACTCCTCCACGCAGACGCACCCCAGATGCGTCTCTCGGTTCCGGCGCGCACTCCAAGCAGTGGCGCACCACTCTGACCTCGGCTCGGACAGCCGGCTCCCCGGTGGCGACGCTCTCGCCCCGCTGCCTGTTCCAGCACCACTCTGACCTCGGCTCGGACAGCCGGCTCCCCGGTGGCGACGCCCTCGCCCCGCTGCTGTTCCAGCTCCTTTACGCATTATACGCATTACGTCTGGGTGAGTTTATTTGACTGTCTTGATCATCTCCGTTTTCGTGTGTTTCTTAACACTGAAGATAACCACCTTTTTAATCAGACAGTCACTCACCCAGCGTGTGCCTCTGTTTGTTTTCACTGGGATATTATTTTGGACGTTACATCTCCCACTGTGTGTTTGTTCACACCAAAGATAGTATTCACTTTTGGATTGTTTTTGGAACTTTGCTCTTTGTGTATTTTACACGAAGATAGTTTTTACTTTGATAACTTTTGTATTTGGACTAGTCACCTCTCCTGCATCTGCTCTGTTTTCCCCTTTGTACTTTAACCCTCTCCTCTCTCCCTCTCGGCCGCCGTTACCCACCTCGGAGATCTGCCGAGAGAGTTCTGCAGAGCGGCCTTGATGTTTCCCACCAGTCCTCCCTGTCCCCAGCCCGCCTCCGCGGGCCTCTGTCCCTAGTTCTCCCCTCTCTAGTTCCTCTGTCCCTAGTTCTCCCCTTTCTAGTTCCACCTAGTTCCTTGTCCCTAGTTCTCCTAGTCCCTAGTCCTCTGTCCCTTTTGTCCCTAGTTCTCTCTGTCCCTAGTCCTCTGTCCCTAGTTCTCCTTGTCCCTAGTTCTCCTAGTCTCTAGTTCCTCTGTCCCTAGGCGTTCCCTTAGCCTTCCCTTAGTGTTCCCTTAACCTTCCCCTAGCGTTCCCTTAGCCTTCCCTTAGTGTTCCCTTAACCTTCCCCTAGCGTTCCCTTAGCCTTCCCTTAGTGTTCCCTTAACCTTCCCCTAGCGTTCCCTTAGCCTGTTCCTTCCCCTCTTGTTATTTCCAGTATTTTGTGTTTCTCCCTTAAAGGGACAGTGCCGGTTTCCCTTTGTTTCAATAAATGCCTGTTTCTTGGCTTACCCTCATACCTGTCTTGTGTTGTGCGATTGGGGTCGGTTACAAACCATAACAGTACGACCCCACCAAATCGACGACCCCAGCCAGCACAGACGGTGTATGTTGAGTTTGCCTTTTTTTTCTTGTTCCCTCTAGTTCCCCTCTAGCTCCCCTGTTAGCTCCCCTGTTAGCCCTGTTGGCTTCCCTGTTAGCCCAGTTTAGCTCCCCTGTTAGCCTGTTAGCTCCCCTGTTAGCCCTGTTGGCTTCCCTGTTAGCCCTGTTTGACCCCCCTGCAGCTTGTTAGGCCTCTACTACCAGCATGGCCCCTGTCTGCTAGCCTTGCCCCGGCTGCTAGCACAGCCTCTATGTTTATGCAGCCCTTGCTGCTGGCATAGGCCCTGTAGCTAGCCTTGCCCTGGCAGCTAACCCAGTCCCTCAGCAGAGCCCCAGTCTGCTAGCTTAGCCCCGGCTGCTAGCACAGCCTCTATGTTTTATGCAGCCCTTGCTGCTGGCATGGGCCCTGTAGCTAGCCATGCCAGGCAGCTAACCTAATTCCCTCTGCATGGCCCCGGTCTGCTAGCTTGGCCCCGGCTGTTAGCACAGCCTCTATGTTAATGCAGCCTTGCAGCTGGCATAGGCCCTGTAGCTAGCCAGGCCCAAGCAGCTAACCCGGTCCCTCTGCATGGCCTCCACTTTTTTGTGTAGCATCTCACACTGCTAGGACTGCCCCTTCAGCTAGCAGGGTCAGTTTTCTCCCACTGCTAGGACTGCCCTTTCAGCTAGCATGGTCAGTATTCCCACTGCTAGGACTGCCCTTTCAGCTAGCAAGGTCAGTATTCCCACTGCTAGGACTGCCCTTTCAGCTAGCAAGGTCAGTTTCCCCACTGCTAGGACTGCCCTTTCAGCTAGCAAGGTCAGTTTATCTCCCACTGCTAGGACTGCCCTTTCAGCTAGCAAGGTCAGTTTTATCCCCACTGCTAGGACTGCCCTTTCAGCTAGCAAGGTCAGTATTCCCACTGCTAGGACTGCCCTTTCAGCTAGCAAGGTCAGTTTCCCCACTGCTAGGACTGCCCTTTCAGCTAGCAAGGTCAGTTTATCTCCCACTGCTAGGACTGCCCTTTCAGCTAGCAAGGTCAGTTTTATCCCCACTGCTAGGACTGCCCTTTCAGCTAGCATGGTCAGTTTATCCCCACTGCTAGGACTGCCCTTTCAGCTAGCAAGGTCAGTTTATCTCCCACTGCTAGGACTGCCCTTTCAGCTAGCAAGGTCAGTTTCTCTACCACTGCTAGGACTGCCCCTTCAGCTAGCATGGTCAGTTTGCTCCCACTGCTAGGACTGCCTTTTCAGCTAGCAAGGTCAGTTTATCCCACTGCTAGGACTGCCCTTTCAGCTGGCAAGGTCAGTATTCCCACTGCTAGGACTGCCCTTTCAGCTAGCAAGGTCAGTTTATCTCACACAGCTAGGACTGTCCTTCCAGCTAGCTTGTTCTCTCATGCTGGTCCAGCCCTGTCTGCCAGCCTAGCTCCGGCAGCTAGCGCAGCCTCTATGTTAATGTAGCAGTACAGCTGGCATAGGCCCTGTAGCTATCAGTGCCTTGGCAGCTACCCTTTCCCCCTGCTAGCCTAGCTCGGCAGCTAGCGCAGCCTCTATGTTGATGTAACAGTACAGCTAGCATAGGCCCTGTAGCTATCAGTGCCTTGGCAGCTGCCCTTTCCCCCTGCTAGCCTAGCTCGGCAGCTAGCGCAGCCTCTATGTTGATGTAGCAGTACAGCTAGCATAGGCCCTGTAGCTATCAGTGCCCTGGCAGCTACCCTTTCCCTCTGCTAGCCTAGCTCCGGCAGCTTGCGCAGCCTCTATGTTGATGTAGCAGTACAGCTAGCATAGGCCCTGTAGCTATCAGTGCCCTGACAGCTAACCTTCCCTCTGCTAGTCCTTTTCCCGGTGCTACCATGGTTACCCCTCTGCTCCTCTAGTTACCCCTCGGCTCCTCTGGTTACCCCTCTGCTCCTCTAGTTACCCCTCAGCTCCTCTGGTTACCCCTCAGCTCCTCCAGTTGCCCCTCTGCTACCCTAGTTACCCCTCGGCGACCCTGTTTCTTTTGCTAGCCCCACTCTTGTGGTGGCTTCCCCTGCTGGCTTGGCCAGTACCTTTTGTTTTTGCCTTGTTTTGCCCCCTGCCACTCTGTCTGTATTTTTTTTGGGTCGCCGGGTGGCTCCCGTTGAGGGGGGGGTACTGTGAGGTTTTGTCCGCTGCTCACCAACTTTCTCTGTTTTCTTTAAGCCTACTGTTTAGGAATTCCCTTCTCACTCACTCTCTCTAGCCCCCACCCTCTCGTTCTTTACTCTCGTTTACTCTCAGTGGCCACACCTGGACTACCTGTCATTATGTGTTTGATTGGTCTGGTGCCGAACTCACACTTTTAGTTCGATTATCAATTACCTCTCGCACCTGTGGTGGCAGGCTAATTAGTTCCCCTGTGGGCTTTAAATACCAGGGCTCTTCCCCTCGTTTCGGCGTGGGGTCGTGTTGTAAACATGCCGTATTATATTCTCAAACATCAAGACTCCTTCGGGAGGTCCTCTGTTCTGCCTATGCTGTTTTGATTCTCCGGCGTAGAGATGTTGCTCCAGCCTTCGCCTGCTGTCGCCGTTGCCTGAGGGGGAGACTGGTCTGCGCTCCCTAGACTTCCACGGGAGGCATCCCAGTGATCCACTTCAGACCCCCACGCAGCTATCGACCTGACGCACATCCAGACCAGCGCGCAGACGCGCATCTTCCAGACCTTCGAGCTTGGCACGCTCCTCCGTACCAGCGCACAGACGCGCATCTTCCAGACCTTCGAGCTTGGCACGCTCCTCCGTACCAGCGCACAGACGCGCATCATCCTGACCTTCGAGCTTGGCACGCTCCTCCGTACCAGCGCACAGACGCGCATCTTCCAGACCTTCGAGCTTGGCACGCTCCTCCGTACCAGCGCACAGACGCGCATCTTCCAGACCTTCGAGCTTGGCACGCTCCTCCGTACCAGCGCACAGACGCGCATCTTCCAGACCTTCGAGCTTGGCACGCTCCTCCGTACCAGCGCACAGACGCGCATCTTCCAGACCTTCGAGCTTGGCATGCTCCTCCGTACCAGCGCACAGACGCGCATCATCCAGACCTCCAAGCTTGGCACACTCCTCCACGCAGACGCACCCCAGATGCGTCTCTCGGTTCCGGCGCGCACTCCAAGCAGTGGCGCACCACTCTGACCTCGGCTCGGACAGCCGGCTCCCCGGTGGCGACGCTCTCGCCCCGCTGCCTGTTCCAGCACCACTCTGACCTCGGCTCGGACAGCCGGCTCCCCGGTGGCGACGCCCTCGCCCCGCTGCTGTTCCAGCTCCTTTACGCATTATACGCATTACGTCTGGGTGAGTTTATTTGACTGTCTTGATCATCTCCGTTTTCGTGTGTTTCTTAACACTGAAGATAACCACCTTTTTAATCAGACAGTCACTCACCCAGCGTGTGCCTCTGTTTGTTTTCACTGGGATATTATTTTGGACGTTACATCTCCCACTGTGTGTTTGTTCACACCGAAGATAGTATTCACTTTTGGATTGTTTTTGGAACTTTGCTCTTTGTGTATTTTACACGAAGATAGTTTTTACTTTGATAACTTTTGTATTTGGACTAGTCACCTCTCCTGCATCTGCTCTGTTTTCCCCTTTGTACTTTAACCCTCTCCTCTCTCCCTCTCGGCCGCCGTTACCCACCTCGGAGATCTGCCGAGAGAGTTCTGCAGAGCGGCCCTGATGTTTCCCACCAGTCCTCCCTGTCCCCAGCCCGCCTCCGCGGGCCTCTGTCCCTAGTTCTCCCCTCTCTAGTTCCTCTGTCCCTAGTTCTCCCCTTTCTAGTTCCACCTAGTTCCTTGTCCCTAGTTCTCCTAGTCCCTAGTCCTCTGTCCCTTTTGTCCCTAGTTCTCTCTGTCCCTAGTCCTCTGTCCCTAGTTCTCCTTGTCCCTAGTTCTCCTAGTCTCTAGTTCCTCTGTCCCTAGGCGTTCCCTTAGCCTTCCCTTAGTGTTCCCTTAACCTTCCCCTAGCGTTCCCTTAGCCTTCCCTTAGTGTTCCCTTAACCTTCCCCTAGCGTTCCCTTAGCCTTCCCTTAGTGTTCCCTTAACCTTCCCCTAGCGTTCCCTTAGCCTGTTCCTTCCCCTCTTGTTATTTCCAGTATTTTGTGTTTCTCCCTTAAAGGGACAGTGCCGGTTTCCCTTTGTTTCAATAAATGCCTGTTTCTTGGCTTACCCTCATACCTGTCTTGTGTTGTGCGATTGGGGTCGGTTACAAACCATAACATTGTGTTTGTATTTGTATGATCCACTATATAAACATAGTAATTATAATATCTACATACATGGCATTTGATTGGAGGCTAGTCTCACTTTGTCCCACAGCAACATTAAAATAGTTTAGATTTGTGTATGTTGTTTATGTAACAAATGTACTTGAAAGTAACGCAATAGTTACTTTCTGAAGTAACTAGTTACTTTTATAATTTGTAACTGAGTAAGTAATTTAGTAACTTTTTGGAAGAAGTAACTAGTAACTGTAACTAGTTACTTTTTAAAAGTAACTTGCCCAACACTGGTGACATCACAACGGAACATGTTTGAGTTGCATTTGAATAATTTAAATAATATTTGTGTAGCCTATAGGTACAGAACAATGATACAAATTATAATAAAATATTTAAGTAAAATGTATAGAAAATAAAGAAAAATAAGACAATGAAATAATGATAATAATTCATTTAAAAGCTATTTTAAAAAGGTATGTTTTGAGCAGTGCCAACCAAGTCTGCTGTCCTAACAGACTTGGGGTCTGTAGGGTAAGCACTTATTCCCTCCGCCCTGAACATTTATGGAGATGTATGGGCCTTTTAAGTCAGTGATAAAAGTGTCTTTCAAGGATAAGTGAGCTCCTGCACTAATTATTATAGTTCAATATTCAATATTTGATCACCAAAACCCCCCAAAAAGCATAAAAAGGCCCCTCCCTGCCCAAAAATGGCCCCCAAAAATAGCACAGGCCCAGTGCCCTTTTCAGCCTTTGAGCACCTGCCCCTCTAAAGTCCTGTGCACCGTGCACGTCCCTGGAACCCAGGTATGTAATTTCATCTTTCCTTGTGACAATATTGTCACCCACTGTAACTGAGAAGCCGTCGGTCTTGCTGAGTTTGTTTTTTGAACCGAGGAGAATGGACTCTGTTTTACCCAGGTGTAATGATAGTTTGTAGTCGTCATCGAGCCAGGTGCATATTCTGCCGAGTTCTGAGCTGAGGGTTTTTTCAACCTGTAACTTGTAACTGACTGCAACTTGTGTGTCATGCTTGTTAAAACTAAAATCAATAGTAGCAATAGTAACTATAAGTATAGACTATAGAGCAACACAACACGAACATAAATTATTAAATTGTACATATTTTTTATATTTTTTAAATAATGTATATTAGAATCCTTAGCTTGAGCTTAGCTGTAATACACGCTACCATGACTCTATGTACCATGTCCATAATACACGCTACCATGACTCTATGTACCATGTCCATAATACACGCTACCATGACTCTATGTACCACGCTACCAGAATCAGGGGCGGACCTAGCACATTTGGCGCCTAGGCGAGGTTCACCAATGCGCCCCCCCCCCCCCCCCCCCCAAATCAAAACATCGCCGCGCTACCAACCGGTTAACCCTTTTCACTGCGACAATACACCGAAGGTCAACCCTTTCACGACCGTCGTTGTGTGATAGTAAAGGGTTAACCCTCCGTCGTGTGGCAGTGAAAGGGTTAACAGTTATACAGTAAAGTACTGCACCTTTATTGTTTACAAGCAAGAACAAGAGCTAAGAATAAATGTAAAGTGCACACTAAAGATTTAAAACAAA
>NC_140172.1:4429809-4432309 GCF_963971535.1 Notolepis coatsorum
ACTTATTTCCATCATGGTCCCTGGTATTAAAAAACAGGACATACATCAACATAAAACATTAAAATACAATATGCATATACAGTTGAAGATAAAAGAATAATAAATAAATAAATATGCTACCCTCTCTTTCCTATACCGATAGCCATGATCGTACGTGCTTTTTGAAGCCAGTTAACCCGGCAACAGCAATGCAGTTCACAGAATTATTCAGTACTTATCTCCTCGTTGCCGGAAAACAAAACGATTAGGTGAGCAGATACCCACACGCTCTGTCCCCACGGATAATCTTTTGTGGAACATTTAGATCCCGTTCACGGAAAACAATTTGAGGGTGGAGGGTGGCGGGGGGAGCGAATAGCCAATCAGTGGAAGAATTTGATTGGTCAGCTTAAAACAGATTAATGGCGCATCATCGCCGCCTAATTACGTCTTCTAAAGATAATTCCGGGGCGGGTGAAGGTCGGTATTTATTGTGTAGGTGAGCCCCGTTTAACATGGGAATGGAATTAATTAGGCCACCGACACAATTACCGTTGGGTAATTAAGCGCGGGGTCAGTCCTGCGGGTCGCGCCTCCACCTCTGCGGATGAGCGGCGATGGGGAAGGAGGTTAATGCGGTTCCTCCCTCCGTCTTCCTAACGAGTGTCGGCGTCGCCTACATGAAATAAATGTTGATACTCCAGACGCCGTCTACAATGCGGGGGTCGACTAAACAAAGCGGCGATTACCGTCGCAAGTGATTCCGAGTTCGTTTCTCTGTTCACCATCACAGACACCGGCGGCGGCACGCGGTGATAACGACGGGGAGGTCGCTGCCGGAGGGGGTCGGCGGCATTATGACGACACGGTGATGTTTGTAATAAATTGTAAGAGCAATCGCGGTAATGAGATTCAGGGAATCAAATCAACACCCAAGTGTCTGCGTGGCGGTGTGGTTATTTTTAATGGACTCCCTTTTTATGATAATATGGACAACGTGGGGCAGATGTGCGAATGGTCTGCAGTTGTCGTTAGGTATATCTCTCAGCACAGCCGCGACGTGGACCCCGGCGTAGCATCAGGAGTAGAAGCAGGCCCGGGTGAAGAGGCAGGACCAGGACGCTCCTCGGGAGTAGAAGCAGGCCCGGGTGAAGAGGAAGGACCAGGACGCTCCTCGGGAGTAGAAGCAGGCCCGGGTGAAGAGGCAGGACCAGGGCGCTCCTCAGGCGTAGAAGCAGGCCCGGGTGTAGAGGCAGGACCAGGACGCTCCTCGGGAGTAGAAGCAGGCCCGGGTGAAGAGGCAGGACCAGGACGCTCCTCGGGAGTAGAAGCAGGCCCGGGTGAAGAGGCAGGACCAGGACGCTCCTCGGGAGTAGAAGCAGGCCCGGGTGTAGAGGCAGGACCAGGACGCTCCTCGGGAGTAGAAGCAGGCCCGGGTGTAGAGGCAGGACCAGGACGCTCCTCGGGAGTAGAAGCAGGCCCGGGTGAAGAGGCAGGACCAGGACACTCCTCGGGAGTAGAAGCAGGCCCGGGTGTAGAGGCAGGACCAGGACGCTCCTCGGGAGTAGAAGCAGGCCCGGGTGAAGAGGCAGGACCAGGGCGGTGAAGAGGACCTGTGGCGTCCACGGAGGACCAGACCAGTACCCTCCCATGGCGACACCTGGACTCCGGGAAACGCTCCCTGGAGCTCCATGCCAGTGGAACCGGTCTCATTTGACATGCCCTGAGTGGGAGTCGAACCCCCGGTCTCCCGCGCCGCGGGCGGCATCGCAGACCACTATACCAAGAGGTGAATTCACTTCTTGGTAATGTGTCTGGATGCCTTTTAAGGTGGGAGTGAGTTTACTTGCAGTACCGCTACGTGCCACAGTCACTTCACGACACTTGAAGTCCATCGTGACTGTGGATATACTCACGGTACCTCCGTTACACCAGCAGAGGAAGCAGTCCCAGCCCCAGTGGAGGTCGTGCTAGCTGTGAGGGCTAGTAGTAGAGGCTGTCCAAGGCCTCCCTCGTCCTGTTCGCTGGGTCCAATTTTGGTCGGTTCGTACTGTTACAGTGAGGTGGTGGTGTGGACCCGACATGCAGAACAGGACGAGGAGAGAGAGGCAGGCAGGACACGGCGGGGTGTAGTTCAAAGAAAGGCTTTACTTGTATTGTCAAGGCAGTGACAAGGTACACTACAAAACACTGACACTAGGAACGAATGAGCGTACAGGGTACAGACCAGAGACAGGAACAGGATACAGGAAATACCAATGGGAGCAGGGTGAGAAGAGAGCTGACCGAGAGAGACTGAGGGAAGGAGGGGTGCAGGGAAGGGTGTCCGAATTGGCAGGGGGGACGTGGCCAGGTTGAATAGGCGGATTGTGACATGCAGTTGTTAGTTAGTACTCGTTAGTTAGTGCACGTTAGTTAGTACTCCGGATCAGGGACGTGCACAGGACTTTAGAGGGGCAGGTGCTCAAAGGCTGAAAAGGGCACTACACTTGTGTGTATATTTATTAAGCGAGCGCGCATA
>NC_140172.1:4437309-4589181 GCF_963971535.1 Notolepis coatsorum
TTGTCCATGGCTATATGGGTAGACTATAGTTTCTACGGTATAGGTGTCTGTGTCAAATTCAACAGGTGCAACACATTCAAGACGTCCATGGAATCACAGATTGCCAAGCGCCTCGCGGGCAGCGGTGTTCACGGTATGATGCGCAACACACACTCATAAATTAATCAACGGACGACTGCATTTACAGACAGACAGCGCTTTTCTAGAAGCAGGACACATGTTTAATGTAGAGGGTAGCCTGCCTTCTCCATCACTGGTGTATAGCCACACCTGCCTCGCACACACACACACACACACACACACACACACACACACACACATACACACACACACACACACACACGCACACACACACACACACACGCACACACACACACACACACACACACACGCACAATGGCTGGAAACCTCAGGAGACACTGACCTTCCAGTCACGACCCTACACACTGCAGCCGCGATGCCGTCCTATATTGCCTTGGTATGCACCGGTGGAGGTCAAGGGGCCGGTGTTACTGTGTGTTTGTACAAACATACTGTATAATATACCCAGTGGGACATGTATGTTGTCCTACCCACGGGGACATGTATTCTGTCCTACCCGCTGGGACGCAGGGCTGTCGTCCTCAGTCTGTTTCACCAGCGTATTCCTTCCCCCAGGCACGTGAGTAAACTCTTTGGGGCGTTTGTTTGTTTCGCTGCACCATGTCACCTCAAAGCAATGGGAGGGAGGAGTTTTTAAAGCCCCATTTTTTTTTTCTCCCCACCGTATACATCAAATTAAATCAGGATATAGATCCGTTTTTATTCAAGTGTTAAGACATATTAGTAGGGGTGTGACGATGCATCGATTCTAATGTGTTCGTTTAGATGCATCGATTTGAATATGTTAGAATCTATTATAATCCAAATGAATAAAATAAAAAAATAATAATAATTTAAAAAAAAAATTATGTTTTTTTTGTGTGTATTGTTTTTATTGACCTATAGTCCATTCATGCTGAGTGAATCAGTTCCCCCAGCCACATTTGTGTATTCAAATTTTTTGGGGGAATTAACTGATAGAAAATGTATCGAAAATGTATCGAAAATGTATCGAATCGAATCATAGTCAAATGAAGAGATTTCATGATGCATTGAATCATTGCCTGAAGAATTGCAATCGAATTGAATCGTTGTGAGGTCGAATCGTTACACCCCTAGATATTAGTAATTATGAACAAAATTTTCACAGCCACAAAAAACAAATATATATAAATAAAACCAAACTAACTCATACATGTTTTCTGGTGTTAGTCATTGTAGCAAGATCTCCGTCAATTAACTAGACTAGAGAATGAAAACATGTTGTCATTATTTTCTCTTTTCTTTGTTTGTGTGGTGGGGATTCCCCATTTGTCTGCATTTGTATGCAACACATGTAAATTAGGTATTTATTCGACCACAGGAAAAAAGGTACATAATGCATGTATGCTATGTTATATATATAAATATATACTGTATATATGTATATATATAAGAAATATATTTACGTTTTGTATTAGCGTTGTCCAAAAACAAAAAGCATGATTGTGAGTCAAACTAACAACAATGAACAATAAACAACTCCTGATTGCTCGACCGTCGCCGATAAAAAACGTGAATATATTATTTATACAATACGTAAATATATTACTTAACGTTAACATAACGTACATTATGTACCTTTTTCCTGTGGTTGATACATACTTTATTTACATATTTACATACATCGGGCTGTTGTATGACTGATTCACTTGCAATGATTATGAAAAGTAACAAAACAAAATGATTATTATTATTATTATTATCTTTGGATAGTCTTTATTATCCCCAAGCGGCAATTTGGTTTATCAACATTGTTATTACAAATTCTTCAAGCAATCAGCATCTAAACGTGATTCCCATCCCTGCAGACACCGTGTCGACACATGTGCGTACATACATGACGAGCGAGCGCGTGTATCGGATTTCCAGACACATATCAACAGGCCGGACGTATACACACGACCGCTAACAACGGCGTAGCTTTCTAAAGGACAAACCGTGAGCGCTAAACAGCTGCAGGCGGAGGTAAACAAACAGAGTAATTGCCACAGGCCCTCTCAGCGTCCGGGGAGCCGGCACCTCCGTCCGCCAGGCTGACAGTCGGGGGCCTAATCCTCGGCAATAATTCGGTCGACGGTCTCTGAACTCTCGCCTTATCTCCCCCGGCATGCAGCTGATTATTTAAATGCCTATAAGCCCACTTTTGACAGGTGAATACAAGTCAGAAACAGCCTTTAGAGCAGGAGCACATTATGAAACGCCGCTGCTGTGTTCTGGTCCCCGGTTTGAATGTCTGGGATATGGAGCGCGCCGGGAGGAGATAAGGGGAGCTGGCGGTCACAGAGGAGCAACAAGCCGCTGAAACGTGCCGCTCGCTCGGTGATTTCCTTGGGAGTTTTATTTTCTTCTTCCTTCAGGCGCCGAGTGGACGGATGGCGGCGTTATTTTGCCCGTTCCCCTTCAGTGCACCAAACACACACAGTGGATATCTTTATTTAATATGTTTCCCTCGAGTATGGTCACAAAAAAGCTGCTAGGCGCCGGGCAGCAGTTGTAAAGGAGGAGTAAATAAACACAAGTCAGTCAGGGAAGAGCGAGGATCTCGTCCTGAACACGGCACCGCACGCACAACTAAGGGGTTATTATGCCGGGGAAGATTTTGATTCATTAAATTGATTTGATTCATTGAAAAAAGAAAAAAAAGGTTTGTGATTAATTTTGATGTAAAATGTATAAATTAAATAATATTATTAATATAATATGAATAATCTACTTGTCTTTCAAATGAGGGGGAATCATTTTAGGTTCCTTACTTTTTTTCTTTTTTTTTAATCTTTTAAAAAACTCCATTTTCCTCCGATTTTCTCCCATCCCAATGTTAGTCGTTATGCCAATTCCCAATCCCCTTCCTGGTCGCTGCGCACTTACCCCCCACAGTCGGTCTGGGAGAGTGGAGGCTATCACGTGCTTCCTCCGACACACGTCCAGCCAATCAACCGCTTCTTTTCACCTGGCAGGGCGGATTCTCACTGAGAGGGCGTAGCGTGTGGAAGGATCACACTATCCCACTCAGGTCCTATCCGCGCTTAGCAGGCGCCCCGACCGAACTGTTTACAACGACCCGGACCCACCCCGCCAGCTTCTCCCACCCTCTAATACTGCCAATTGTATTAGTGTGAACACCCAGCCAAGCTGGTGACAACCCCGGAGCTGTGAGCTGGATTCGAACAGGCGCATCCAGCCGCTCCGGGGTTTGGTGACGAACGCAATCTCCGTTACGCCACCTGACCGCCATATTTTAGGTTCCTTACTATAAGAAATGCTAAATAATGAAAGGCTACAAAATATTAACCCCTCGCACAGCAGCTGGCTCACGGATCACAAGATCAAGCAGCTAGGAATCCATCGGCTCAGGCTTCAGGTTCTTGTGCTTGTGGTGCCGGAACCAGAGCGAGCGGTTTGGACCAATCGGTGTCGTTTGAGGAACCACTGGCGCCTACGGGCAAAGATACTCTACCAATTATTTTTGGTTAAAGTGGCGGCCCCATTCCAAACTGTTTTAAAGGATGATGGCTTCCCAGATGCTTCTTGTATAGCATATCTGACGGGTCAGGTTAACAAAATATAAAATATAGTCCTTAAAATCCTAATATATATATATATATACACACCGCGCTGATTGAAGAGGGAGGAAAAGGTCAAACAGACAGAGAAGATTGGAGAACCTTGATCGGCAAATCCATGGTGAACATTAGAGTAGAGAACATTACTGTGGTGTGTGTCATCTGTTTAGGAAGGAGGCCCCTGCTGTGTGGGATCTGTTTAGGAAGGAGGCCCCTGCTGTGTGGGATCTGATTAGGAAGGAGGCCCCTGCTGTGTGTGATCTGATTAGGAAGGAGGCTCCTGCTGTGTGTGATCTTTTTAGGAAGGAGGCCCCTGCTGTGTGTGATCTGTTTAGGAAGGAGGCCCCTGCTGTGTGTGATCTGTTTAGGAAGGAGGCCCCTGCTGTGTGTGATCTGATTAGGAAGGAGGCCCCTGCTGTGTGTGATCTGTTTAGGAAGGAGGCCCCTGCTGTGTGTGATCTGTTTAGGAAGGAGGCCCCTGCTGTGTAGGATCTGATTAGGAAGGAGGCCCCTGCTGTGTGTGATCTGTTTAGGAAGGAGGCCCCTGCTGTGTAGGATCTGATTAGGAAGGAGGCCCCTGCTGTGTGTGATCTGATTAGGAAGGAGGCCCCTGCTGTGTGTGATCTGTTTAGGAAGGAGGCCCCTGCTGTGTGTGATCTGTTTAGGAAGGAGGCCCCTGCTGTGTGGGATCTGTTTAGGAAGGAGGCCCCTGCTGTGTGTGATCTGTTTAGGAAGGAGGCCCCTGCTGTGTGTGATCTGAGTAGGAAGGAGGCCCCTGCTGTGTGTGATCTGTTTAGGAAGGAGGCCCCTGCTGTGTGTGATCTGTTTAGGAAGGAGGCCCCTGCTGTGTGTGATCTGATTAGGAAGGAGGCCCCTGCTGTGTGTGATCTGTTTAGGAAGGAGGCCCCTGCTGTGTGTGATCTGATTAGGAAGGAGGCCCCTGCTGTGTGTGATCTGATGAGGAAGGAGGCCCCTGCTGTGTGTGATCTGATGAGGAAGGAGGTCCCTGACAAGGGCAGCCGAGAGCAGAGAGGGCGTCAACGTGAGCCAAGCCTCGGGGACCAATCCAAGTGCTCCTGTCCGTCTTCGTCAAGGCCGCCACTGGCGCCACAGCGTCAGCGATCTGTTGTTGTGCATGTTTTTCCATTGGGTTTATCTTATCGGGGGGGAACCCTTGCGAGCACAGAGGGGGAGAACATGCAAACTCCACACAGAAAGGCCCGGGAGATACCCCACCTGGGTACCTGGCATCATGGAAACCTGGTCCCCAAGCGGGAATCGAACCCTGGACCTTCTTGCTGTGAGGCGACAGTGTTGACCACTACACCACCATGCCACTAGGGGGAGACAGTGTTAACCACTACACCACCGTGCCACTAGGGGGAGACAGTGTTAACCACTACACCACCGTGCCACTACTAGGGGGAGACAGTGTTAACCACTACACCACCGTGCCACCACTAGGGGGAGACAGTGTTAACCACTACACCACGTGCCACTAGGGGGAGACAGTGTTAACCACTACACCACCGTGCCACTAGGGGGAGACAGTGTTAACCACTAGACCACCGTGCCACTAGGGGGAGACAGTGTTAACCACTACACCACCGTGCTGATCTGTTTTGGAAGGAGGAGCCTCTGTGTGTGACCCCTGACCCCTGCCTGTCTGACCACCCTCCACCACTGTTCTACTGGACCTCCACTGTTCTACTGGACCTCCACTGTTCTACTGGACCTCCACTGTTCTACTGGGTTCTACTGGACCTCCACTGTTCTACTGGACCTCCACTGTTCTACTGGACCTCCACTGTTCTACTGGGTTCTACTGGACCTCCACTGTTCTACTGGACCTCCACTGTTCTACTGGGTTCTACTGGACTTCCACTGTTCTACTGGGTTCTACTGGACCTCCACTGTTCTACTGGACCTCCACTGTTCTACTGGGTTCTACTGGACCTCCACTGTTCTACTGGACCTCCACTGTTCTACTGGACATCCACTGTTCTACTGGACCTCCACTGTTCTACTGGGTTCTACTGGACCTCCACTGTTCAACTGGGTTCTACTGGACCTCCACTGTTCTACTGGGTTCTACTGGACCTCCACTGTTCTACTGGACCTCCACTGTTCTACTGGGTTCTACTGGACCTCCACTGTTCTACTGGGTTCTACTGGACCTCCACTGTTCTACTGGGTTATACTGGACTTCCACTGTTCTACTGGGTTCTACTGGACCTCCACTGTTCTACTGGACCTCCACTGTTCTACTGGACCTCCACTGTTCTACTGGGTTCTACTGGACCTCCACTGTTCTACTGGGTTCTACTGGACCTCCACTGTTCTACTGGGTTCTACTGGACTTCCACTGTTCTACTGGGTTCTACTGGACCTCCACTGTTCTACTGGGCCTCCACTGTTCTACTGGACCTCCACTGTTCTACTGGACCTCCACTGTTCTACTGGGTTCTACTGGACCTCCACTGTTCTACTGGACCTCCACTGTTCTACTGGACCTCCACTGTTCTACTGGACCTCCACTGTTCTACTGGGTTCTACTGGACTGTAGGCGGGATGAGTCGCCCCACAAACGGCATAACAACTTTTAATTGATCTGGTTGTGGACCTTGACTTGATGGTTTTCAGTCACGTGAACACTCTACAACCACACGTGTGTGTCACAATATATATAATTATTATTTGTTTTGTAGCATGGGTATTCAGTGGGATTTGTCTCCCTCATTATTGAGCAGTATGAAGGTTGTGTTTACCTGCTTCAGGGCCCTGAGTCCGGTCCGTTTGACCGCCCAGAGGGAGAGCGTGTTTCACTTAACCTTCATTTAGTATAAAAAACACACACCGATGGAGGCCGAGGTTACAGAGACAAACAAGAGAGAAAAAGGAAGAAACAAACGTGCCGAAATGTTTCATCATCAACCGGTCGTCAGTTAAAACAATCTACGTCATGGCGGCCGGGTAGCGCAGCGGACTAAGCGTCTGTCTACCACCACAGAGATAGTGGGATTGAATCCAGCTGTGGTCAGCCGTCCATACTGACACAATTGGCAGTGTTAGCGGGTGGGAAGCCCGGCGAGGGGTGGGTCCTGGTCGTTGTAAAAACAGCGACCCCTACAGTTCGGTCGGGGCGCCTGCACAGCGAGGGAAGGATCTGGAGGGAGGTAGTGTGACCCTTCCACACGTTACACTCTCTCAGTCAGAGTCTGCGCTGCCAGGTGAAAAGAAGCGGTGGGCTGGCTACACATGTGTCGGAGGAAGCATGTGATAGTCTGCGCCCTCCCGGACCGACGGTAGGGGGCAGAGTGCGCAACGACCAACGGAAAAAGAAGGGGTGAAAAGATAATACAAAAAAAATATATATATCTACGTTAAAGCTGAGGCAGGCAGCGTCAGAGAAATGAGCTAGAAGGAGCTCACCGGGCCGGCAGGACCACACCGTTCGGGGCCCCCGGCGCCGCCACACAAGCGCTCCCCCACAGACTCCCAGAGGCCCCGGCAGCTCCCAGCTGGATCTCTCTAATTGAATCGGCCTCTGATGATCGGCAGGTAGTTCTGCACTCTGGGTACTTTTTGATGAGGAACATGGAGGTGGTGTTTCATCCGACGTGACGCCACACAGCCCGCCTCTGTTGGTCTGGGGAGGGTGTAGACGACCACACGTCTCCTCTGATGGTCTGGGGAGGGTGTAGACTACCACATGTCTCCTCTGTCGGTCTGGGGAGGGTGTAGACGACCACATGTCTCCTCTGTCTGTCTGGGGAGGGTGTAGACTACCACATGTCTCCTCTGTCGGTATGTGGAGGGTGTAGACTACCACATGTCTCCTCTGTCGGTCTGGGGAGGGTGTCGACTACCACATGTCTCCTCTGTCGGCCTGGGGAGGGTGTAGACTACTACATGCCTCCTCTGTTGGTCTGGGGAGGGTGTAGACTACCACATGTCTCCTCTGTTGGTCTGGGGAGGGTGTAGACTACCACATGTCTCCTCTGTCGGTCTGGGGAGGGTGTAGACTAACACATGTCTCCTCTGTCGGTCTGGGGAGGGTGTAGACTACCACATGTCTCCTCTGTCGGTCTGGGGAGGGTGTAGACTATCACATGTCTCCTCTGTCGGTATGGGGAGGGTGTAGACTACCACATGTCTCCTCTGTCGGTATGTGGAGGGTGTAGACTATCACATGTCTCCTCTGTCGGTCTGGGGAGGGTGTAGACTACCACATGTCTCCTCTGTCGGTCTGGGGAGGGTGTAGACTACCACGTGTCTCCTCTGTCTGTCTGGGGAGGGTGTAGACTACCACATGTCTCCTCTGTCGGTCTGGGGAGGGTGTAGACCACCACATGTCTCCTCTGTCGGTATGTGGAGGGTGTAGACTACCACATGTCTCCTCTGTCTGTCTGCGGAGGGTGTAGACTACCACATGTCTCCTCTGTCGGTCTGGGGAGGGTGTAGACCACCACATGTCTCCTCTGTCGGTATGTGGAGGGTGTAGACTACCACATGTCTCCTCTGTCTGTCTGCGGAGGGTGTAGACTACCACATGTCTCCTCTGTCTGTCTGGGGAGGGTGTAGACTACCACATGTCTCATCTGTCGGTATGTGGAGGGTGTAGACTACCACGTGTCTCCTCTGTCGGTCTGGGGAGGGTGTAGACCACCACATGTCTCCTCTGTCGGTATGTGGAGGGTGTAGACTACCACATGTCTCCTCTGTCGGTCTGGGGAGGGTGTAGACTACCACATGTCTCCTCTGTCGGTCTGGGGAGGGTGTAGACTACCACGTGTCTCCTCTGTCGGTCTGGGGAGGGTGTAGACTACCACGTGTCTCCTCTGTCGGTCTGTGGAGGGTGTAGACTACCACATGTCTCCTCTGATGGTCTGGGGAGGGTGTAGACTACCACATGTCTCCTCTGTCAGTCTGGGGAGGGTGTAGACTACCACATGTCTCCTCTGTCGGTCTGTGGAGGGTGTAGACTACCACATGTCTCCTCTGTCGGTCTGTGGAGGGTCTAGACTACCACATGTCTCCTCTGTCGGTCTGGGGAGGGTGTAGACTACCACATGTCTCCTCTGTCAGTCTGGGGAGGGTGTAGACTACCACTTGTCTCCTCTGATGGTATGTGGAGGGTGTAGACCACCACGTGTCTCCTTTGTCTGTCTGGAGGCCGCTGTTGGCAATTGAACTCGGGTCTACCCAGATGCCCCTAGTGCTTACACCTCCACACTACCCACCCAGCCATAATACCGCTTAAGGCCTTACATTGAGAATTATGAACTTAATACTTTTTAATACCATGCAGATACCCTGTCTAAAGTACAAAGTACAAAGTGGAGGGGAAGTGCAGAGTGATGTCACTGACAGAATAGCTACTTTTTCCAGGAATAGAGTGTTTTTGGCACACAGTGATGAATAGACAACTAGGTGCAGACAGAGGGGGTGAAAAGGGAGAGAAAACTCACTTTTAAGGGATCTTTGGGATCTTTAATAATACATTAAAACAATGTAGGTCACATTCGAGCAACGGCAAACGATTCTCCAGTAAATAAAGGCACGGGGGCTAGTCCCCCCTTTCCTCTTGACTCTGGCCAGCTGCCAAATAGCGGCACTGTTTGGGGGTCACGGAGTCCCTGTGTGGGAGTGGCTTATGTAAATCCATCCAAGACAGATCAGAGTAATCCAGACTCCGTTGAGAGCCTGCGGGTCCTGAGCCACTTAACCAGAGCGGCGGTCCAAAGGGGGGCAGAGCACTCTTCTTCATCACCCCACTGGCGTCAGGTCAGGGAAACCCACCTGTCTGAAGTCTCACTGTTAAAGGAACACGCCAACATGTTGGGAAATCGGCTTATGGTCTTCTCCAGAAAGAGACGAGAAGATAGATACCAGTTTCCTCTCTGTGCGTTCAGTAGAATGCTATCTAGGCTGCATGTTAGCCTATAGCTTAGCACAATGAATGGAAGCGGACAGTGACGGGTAGCCTATAGGCATTGTCCAACTAACACCTCTCCCGAAGGCTACCCGTCACTGTCCGCTTCCATTCATTGTGCTAAGCTAAGCTAGCTTTCTACTGAACGCACAGAGAGGACACTGGTATCTATCTTCTTGTCTCTTTCTGGAGAAGACGGTAAGATGATTTCCCATAATGTCGGCGTGTTCCTTTAAGCTCTGTGTCTTCCCTCCTCAAATCAATAATTAAAGTAATTGTTGAATAACCAAATGTGTTATTAAGTTAAGTGAAAATGCCTTCACCTTAATCAGTGGGTATTAAATAAAGGGATAGTCCGGATTTTTGGAACCCTATAGCCTTATCTCTTGCTTACCAGCGATGATGATGTCCGGTAGAGTCCACACTGTTCCTCATGCTATAGGTCCGGATGGTTAGCCACACGCAAACCCGTACAGAGTCAATGGGGTCACGCTCCTGTCTGTCCAGGCTGACTGAGGCTCACTGACATGTACTCGGTGTTTCAGTGAGCCTCAGTCAGCCTGTAGAGACAGGAGCGTGACCCCATCGACTAAGTAAGAAATAGGGCCAGGGTTCCAAAAATCTGAATTATCCCTTTAAAGTTATTCAGCATATGTTGTCATTGTTAAAGGTAGAATCTGTAATGCCGTCAAACAGCGAGCCCTACTAGGCAAAAAGATGGCAACATGGTACTGTGCTTTGTCTACAGTTTTCGTTCTTGTTTTACGTGTGGGTTGTCATTTCAGTAGAGCACCTCAGGATAGACAGGTCTGGAGAAATTCACAGTATAATAAGTGACTAAACTCTTATCCACACGTCAGAACTAAAAGTCAACGGGGTGCAAGCCGGGGCTCGTTTGTGTAGAGGTCAGTGTTTGACAGCATTACAGATGATACCTTTAACACCTCATTTCAGTTGACATTCACATTTTTTTCTTCCCAAGGAGAACGAGCTTGTCGTTCCTCCAAACTGTACACTCTGAACTTCCTACTTCATAGAACCTTTTGAAAAGTCCATTTTCTCTGTGGTCAGAAGCCGCGTTGGATACCTTTACTATTGGTACGGCGCAGTGGAGGCTGCTGACCAAATTCTTTGGTGAAGCACAAATTATTATATTATATTATATATTAAATTATATTTTTTAAACATCCCCAACGCTGTAACACCCCCATTCCTCCCAGGTGTCAGGATCCTCATTCGCTTCCATTCATTTTGGGGACCATGTTTAAATATCATACTTCTGAAGTATAAACAAACTATACTGCTGTGACGATTTCAATAACACAGACCATTCTGAGTCAATGGTATGCAAAACTGTACATTGGAATATCTAACATGTATTTACCACCTTCCTCTGCACGAGGCCACAGATGGGTTTTATGTAACACAAGGACAATGAATGAATGAATGAATGAATGAATGAATGAATGAATGAATGAATGAATGAATGAATGAATGAATGAGAGAGAGAGAGAGACAGAGAGAGACCACAGCAGGTTTATATTAACACAACAGAACTGAATGAGAGAGAGAGAGAGAGAGAGAGAGAGAGAGAGAGAGAGAGAGAGAGAGAGAGAGAGAGAGAGAGAGAGAGAGAGAGAGAGAGAGACAGAGACAGAGAGAGACCACGGCGGGTTTATATTAACACAACAGAACTGAATGAGAGAAAGAGACAGAGAGAGACCACGGTGGGTTTATATTAACACCACATAACGGAATGAGAGAGAGAGAGAGAGAGAGTGTGTGTGTGTGTGTGTGTGTGTGTGTGTGTGTGTGTGTGTGTGTGTGTGTGTGTGTGTGTGTGTGTGTGTGTGTGTGTGTGTGTGTGTGTGTGTGTGTGTGTGTGTGTGTGTGTGTGTGTGTGTGTGTGTGTGTGTGTGTGTGTGTGTGTGTGTGTGTGTGTGTGTGTGTGTGTGTGTGTAATAACAAGTATACTATAATCACAGGTGTATTATGGTGCAGTGCAGGGTCCATGTGTGTGGCTTGTGTCCAATAACAATAGTATCTTTTGTGTGTGCGTGTGTTTAAGACTGTGGTCTTTGAGAATGAGAATGTTATAGTTCTTCTTTCTACACATGAATGAATGAATGAATGAATGAATGAATGAATGAATGAATGAATGAATGAATGAATGAATGAATGAATGAATGAATGAAAACTTTAATTAACAGATTGCAGAATGGGTACAATACAGTACGGCTCATATATACAATTGTTAAGGGGATGCAGACCAGAGAAATACTTTCGTCTTGTTTACATCAATTCAGTGCCACATACACACAGTCCTCATATCCCTCCTAGTTACACACAGTCATCATTATCCCTCCCATACAATACGCACAACACAACAGACTAACTCGTCTTGCTCAATACTTGTTTATGAGTTTTAAGAGACAGCACTGTAATCTCTCTCAACCAAAGCTCTAGTTAACAAAGATCTCCACCTTGCTATCTGAAACACTGACACCATTATCAACCTAATAATATCAACCTGATCATATTGAAACATTATCAATATAACGTTAGCTACCAACTTTAGCAGGGCTCCTAATAACACAAGATACATTTCACTATGAATTGAAAATGGGGGACCCTGATGTAAACAAGACGAAAGTCTTTATCTGGTCTGCATCTCCTTAATAATTATGTGTATTGAGCCGTATTGTATATTGTACCCATTCTGCAATCTGTTTAATAAAGTTTTCATTCATTCATGCCTTTTGAAAAGTGACATGGTCGATGTAGGAGTTATGATGCGGTTTCAATTCGGTTACAGTAACGTTACACAAACTGACATTCTAAAGCCAAGAAGACACGACTTACCCATAAAGACGGTATCTCGATCGATCTCATCTATCGTTGAATAGTGCAGCTTCTACATGTGACGAGTCCGACTCGAGCCGCGTGCATTAATCCCATGGAAAATGTAAACAATAGTGCATCGCGAGCCAGCTTGTTGCATCAAATTGATGTTTGGCTTTTGTCTCCCGAGTGAAGTTAGAACTACTACACTTCGGCTGCGTCCAGGCTAAGCACTGCAGGCTTTCGTTTTACAACAACTGAGATAAATAAATATATATCATCAAACGATGCACAATGGAGAGGCATTGTTGTTATTGATATCATCTTCATCAATGCCATCAGCCCTGTTTAGACATTCACAAGACTTGCGTAACGTTAGCTAGCAAGCAAGCTAGTCGACAATATCTCCTTCCTCCATTGCAACGCTATCTACAGTACTAGAGAATTCAAAGTGCCCGCGAGGCGATGACGTTGTTGTTGTTGTCACGTTTAGCTTTTATCGCAGGTGTATATATATATCATCAAACGATGCACAATAAGTTCATGAACAATAACAAAACATTCCACCCTGGGCCTGATAGCTGCGGTGGTAGCCCTTTAGCTACGTTAGCTCCAACAAGTTATCTTCTTAAACTGAGATAAAAATTATTTTGTAAACAAGCTCGCTGCAGAGCCACAGCACGGCACAAGAGAAACCATTATCTGATTGGGCCACAAGGCTGTCAATCATGCTAGCTGCAGAGCCGCAGAGCACCAAAAGAGAAACCATTAGCTGATTGGATAACAAGGCTGTCAATCATTCAATCCCCCATTCAATGGCAAGCGTTAAACTGCACAGACCGTGCTTAGATGACATTAATAGCCTATTTTGATTGGCTATTATTTATAATTTATTTAAATTGGGTCAACCTCTGCAGATATTCTGCACGAATATTACTGCAGTCATTACTGCAGTGCAGGCCTGCTCAGAGCTGTCAATTTTGGCAATTTTTGAAGGAAAAAAAAACACTGGCATTTTTTTTACAGAGGAAAACTTTTCTAATAAAAAAATAATAATAATAATAATAAAAAAAAATATATATATATATATATATATATATATATATATATATATATATATATATATATATATATATATATATATATATATATATATATATATATATATATATAATTATATATATGTAAATTAATAATAATTATGAATTATGAGTGAATTTGTATTTCACGTGTTGTCATAGAGAAACCTCCACTGGTACGGCGTTTCTTTGGTGCCTTGAGTACGAACATTCAGCTCCATTACAGTGGAGTGACGTCAGACATCTCTACGGCGCGTATCTCCAAAAACTAGACGAAGGACTCAGAAAATCTGAATGGGTAGATACTAGTAAATGGTGCATTTATATAGCAGCTTTTATCCAAAGCGCTTTACAATTTGTTCTTCATATTTTACCCATTCACTCACACATTCAGTCACCGACGGCGGAGGCGACCACGCAAGGTGCCGACCCGCTCATTGGGAGCAGTTAGGGGTTAAGTGTCTTGCTCAAGGACACTTTGGCGCGCTGCCTGGGAGGGGCGGGAATCGAACAAGGAACCTCCGGATAAACCCGATGACTACTCTACCTATACCGAGCCACTAAGAGGAATAGGAAGAATACTGTATGTTTTTTGGGTGAACTGCCCTTTCAAGTAGAGCCAGCCCCTCCTACAGGCCGCCGGGGGGGGGGGGCACTCAAAGTAAAAAATAATTATTATTATTATTATAATCTTTTTTTATATTATATAATACTACGAGTTTAGTTTATAATTTGCTCAACGTCTGAAAAAAACACTGACTGGTGGAATGAGGTGTCTGCAAAGATGATTGAATGTAGTCTGGTGAATCAATCCGTTTCTCTCGGAGCAACGTGACGATTGTTGTTTTTTAACTACGCCGGGGGGGGGGGGGGGGCGGGGGGATGGGTAATTCAGGATCTTGCCTCAGGCCCAACAGAACCACGGGCCGGCCCTGCTTTTAAGCATGGTGCACAATACAACTTAATACAAAAGATACGTGGGAGAAGATGTTCATATTCAGAACTTTGCTGAAGTTGCGGCGGTCAACCGCAAATATGTAAGTAACTCATCCTCTAGAACCCGTCCACTGGTTGCCATGTTTGTGTCTTGGGAAGGTTTTAGGCAACAGTGTGTCTAATCATGGTTATATAGCATTACTGGCAATCGCGTCTCGCTCTTCGCCATAATGAGATATCTCTTATCTCCAGCACCTACTGTGCTCATGAACAAAACAAATGCACCCATGCACCTGACCAGGCCACGCCCCGGCGTCCTCCTATAAGACGCCGGACATGGTCACACTCTACCTTCCTCTTTTTTTGTTTCCAACATGGACGCTGCAGTGCACTCCGTGAACTGTTACCTATCCACTTCGTGCCTAGTGGCACATAAGGCCTTCACAGAGCTTTTCCACTTCTCTCGGTCAGCTGCCATTGTTCTTGCTTCAGGCCATGAGCTCCACCCTGCCTCTTTTCTTTCTTTCTCTACTGTGCGTCTCCAGGTAGTCTTTGGTCTTCCTTTTCTTCTTTTCCCTTCTGGTGCCCAAGTCATTGATATGTTGCAGTCGTTGTTGTGGTCTTGCCTCAGTATGTGTCCTATCATCTTCCATCTTCGCCACTTCACTTCCTTGCTCAACGGCTTCATGTCGGCTCTTTCTAGTAGCTCTACGGTGCTGATGCGGTCTTGCCACTGGATTTTGAGGATTCTTCTGAGGCATCTGTTATGGAACACGTCGACTGATTTGTTGTCTCCCTTGTTCATCTTCCATGTTTCACATCCATACAGTAGGACTGGCACAACCAGTGTTTTGTACAATCTCAGCTTTGTTCTTCTTGAGATGCTGTTGGAGTGCCAGATCTTTTTGAGTTTGATGAATGCACCTCTTGCTTTGGATAGTCTGTTCTTTAGGTCTTTCATACCCCCTCCCTCTTTACAGATGGTGGCTCCCAAGTATGTGAATTGGTCTACATCCTCAATCTCTTCGTCGTTGATGTTGATTTTGTCATGGTTTCTTGCATTAATTCTCATGGTTTTTGTCTTTCCGGTGTTAATCTTGAGTCCCACTCGTCTGGCTTCTCTCTCCATTCTTGTCGTTTTTTCCTGGATTTGGTGTTTGGTAGAGGAGAGTAATGCTACATCATCTGCAAAATCCAGATCGTCGAGTTTTGATGTCAACTTCCATCTGATTCCATTCTCACCTTGTCCAACTGTTCTTCTCATTATCCAATCCATGATCATTAAGAATAAAAAACCTGACATGTTGCATCCTTGTTTGACACCGCTGTTGATGTTAAACCACTCGCATATTTCTCCTTGGTCTTCTACTGCACACTGGAAGTCTTCATAGAATATTTTCACTATCTGGACAATCTTCTCTGGTATTCCATATTTCTTCATAATTAGCCATAGGCTTTCATGGTGGACTGAGTCGAAAGCCTTTTCAAAATCCACAAAGTTCAGGTGGAGTGTTGCTTGCCACTCGTTTTACTTGCTCAATGATGTTCCGCAGTATGAAGACTTGTTCTGTTGTTCCTCTTCCTCTTCTGTAACCGGCTTGTTCTTTTCTTAGCCGTGAGTCGATTCCAATTCTGATTCGGTCAATGATGATCCTGCCAAGTATCTTGCCTACAACTGGAAGTAGGGTGATGCCTCTTGAGTTCTTGCATTCTTTGAGGTTTCCTTTCTTTGCTAGTTTGATGATAAGCCCCCTCTTCCAGTTCTTCGGGATCTTCTCCTGCCTCCATATTTTTTCCAACAATTGATGTACCTTCTTTGCTGAAAACTCAATGTCTGCCTTTAATAACTCGGCTGTGATGTTGTCGATTCCTGGTGCTTTCCCATTCTGAAGTCCTTTAATCACTTCCTTTACTTCACTTAGTGTTGGTTCATGTACAGGAATCTCTTCAATCATGTTAGTGAGTTCACATTCTTCCTCATCAGTTATTGGGTTTTCTGGTGGTTCCCTATTCAGTACTTCCTTGAAGTGTTCTGTCCACCTTGCCTGCACTGCATCTTTTCCGCTGATGAGGTTGCCATTCTTGTCCAGTACTGCTGTGCTCTGTCTAGGTCTCTCGTTGCACAGTGCCTTCGTAAGACCGTACAGTGTCTTCATTTGTTGTTTCCTTGCAGCTTCTTCTGCTTCACTTGCAATGTTCTCCATCCATTTCTTTTTGTCCGTCTTTATACTTCTCTTTGTTTCTCTATCCTTCTCTGTGTACTTTGCTTTTAGCTGTTTCTTGATTCTTTCCGAGTGTGTGCCAAGGATCCTCTTGTTTATTGTTTCCCGCTGGTCTACAAGGTTCCATGATTTTTCACTGATCCATGGCTTCTTATTCTTCCGTGGTCTACCCAGGATTGCTTCAGCGACTTCTGTGTAGGCTTTCTCCAGAACCTGAGAGTCACGATCCACCTCTTCGTTGTCTTCTATTCCTCGCCCTTCATCTTCCAGCACCTGAAACCTGTTTCTCAGGTTGATGGTAAAAGACTTCAGGATGGCTTCATCTTTCAGCTTTGTTGTGTTGTGTTGTGTTTGTTGTGTTGTGTTGTACTTGACTCTGGTGCTTTTCTTTTCCTTCTGCTTCGTCTTCAGTCTTAACTTGACCGTTGTACACACGAGGTAGTGGTCGCTTCCAATGTCTGCAGATCTGCATACTCTTGTGTCTTTCACTGAGTTCCTGAATCGTTTGTTAATTAGCACATGGTCTATCTGGTTCTTGGTCTTCCCGTCCGGAGATACCCACGTGGCCTTGTGTATATTCTTATGTGGGAATAGTGTTCCAGTAATGACTAGCTCGTTCATGTCAGACATTTCACACAGTCTTTCTCCGTTGTCGTTACGCTTTCCGATCCCGTGCTTGCCCATCACTCTTTCGTAGCCCTGGTTTTCATCTCCCACTTTGGCGTTCATATCCCCGGTGATGATCAGCATGTCGTGTATGTTCCTGCTGTCTAGGACGTCTTGCAGTCTCCTGTAGAATTCATTTTTTACTTGATCCTCTGCATCTTCTGTGGGTGCATAGATGTGGACAACTGTGAGCTTGATGTGTTGGGAATGGTACCTAGCTTGAATGATCCTTTCACTGACTGGTGTCCAGTCTATCAGTGCTCTTGCTGCTTTTTTAGACATCACTATGCCAACCCCTTGTCTGTGGTTGTCATCATCTCTTCCTGAGTATATTATGCATTCTCCGGTTGCAAGCTCCACTTTTCCTTGCCCGGTCCAGTGTGTTTCGCTGATTCCTATGATGTCGATTCCTCTGGTTGTCATCTCTCTTGCTACTATGGCAATATTGCCGCTCCTGTACAGTGTTCGTACGTTCCAATTCCCAATTTTCATGGTTTCCTTCGGATGCACTAGTGGCCTATTCGGCCCAAAGGCGTCCTCGCGGCTTTGGCCCTTGGGTGTCATGGTGTCTCTCCTGTTACAAGAAGGACTGGCTATGGCGTCTCGAAGATTGTGTGAATTTGCTCTGTTTCTGGTTTCTGTAATAACGTTTTTTTTTCGGGAGCGGGTTATCGGCCCTCAGCCCAACCCCCAACCTGGAGGACCAGTTGGATCACTCTTCGTCTGGTCTCTCTCCTTCGACCTGTTCGGCTTGGGTGACCCTGCTAGGAGTACAAGACTCCTGCCGACATAGCTCTAGGGGTCATTGAGACGCACAAACTGCCCCACCGCGTTAAGGTGGTGATCCGTTGGAACAGCGGACTAGTTGTTATGAAATGCAGAGAGAAATTGAACAATGTTGGGTATTCGCCGGAGATTCGCCAGCCCCTGGAATCTTCTCGGCACATCCTAACAGCGCATCGGGTCTGTCCTAGCTGTCGTGCTAAGTCGCGCACAGGTAGGGCCTGCGCTGCCAGGCATTAATGCTAGCATTTGTGATACTGCTCGTTGTCCCGTGAGACAGCCGAGTTGTGTATTGGCGCGAGGGGCAGGATATTTGGCAAAACATGGTCGTCATGACTCTGTTTTGGGTGTTTTCCCAGCTATCCTAGTGCGTGCGGCTAATGCTAATGCTACAATGCTGGGTGTCCGTTTTTGTTCCCCGCCGAGGGCTGTCTTTTTTAAAAGGTCTTCCCTCCTCTTAACCATTCATGCTGACGGTCAATCGGTGTCTACTGTTGGGAGTTTTGACGGGGGCTTGTTTACTATTTCATGGGTGGATGGGCTGAGGCCTAGGGCTGGTGTGCTTTTTGTGAATCTATGAATTGTGTGCGGGACTGGTGTTTCTCTGTTCTGCATCCCCTTAACATTGTGTGTATGGGCTAGCCCATTCTGCAGTGTGTTAGTGGAGTTTTCGTTCATTTATTCATTTACCCCTTCATGGGTGCACACCACAGTGGAGGTTGCTGCATTCCTACTAGTGAGGCAGTGCTTTCCCTATTAGTAGTTTTTTGTTGCAGCCACCACTGGTGGTCCATGCTTGTGAAGCAGGTGGCATCAGTCCTTTGCCTCTGACATGGTGGAACGGTGTCCCCCCCATCCGATGCCATGAGGCGAGTCGGCCCGGCTGGTGGCTGGTGGGCTGTTAAGCCTATACTGCCACGGTATAGAATTAGCAGCGACTAGTAACATTGTTCGAATTGCTGTTTTTTTTGTCAAAAATGGTGTCAGGTGGCGGGGCCTTAGGGCCAGCCGACGTCGAAACATCGCGCAAGGTTTTGAGGTTATTAGCTTTGACCTAGCCACAAACCGCAGAGAGGGCTAGGATGCTGTCAACGCTTGTTTACAGTCATCTTGGTTGGATCAGTCTCCCCTTGACGGGGAGAGACGTTTTTTCCCTCCTCAGGGCTCCCGTCTCCGCAGAGGGACTTTGGTCTTTCTGCAGGAGCGCAGGCGGTATTTGACCTAGGCCCCACACCGCCTCACACCGCGCAGCCAGAGGTGAGGGCGCGGCCTCGCCAGCGGCTGTGGCGAGGCCCTCAACCAGCGGCCATGTTTCCCCCGCCTGAGGTACCCTGGACACAAAGAAAACAGGTGATCGCAAGGCCAACAGCCTTGGCGGCCGAGGGATCGGCTACATTAGATGAGCTAGCTGTGTCTAGCTCGCTCTCCGGTCACTCCCCCCCCAACACCAGCGGGATAAGGGCTCTGATTTGTTTCCTTTGGCTGTGGGCCACGTGCCTTCAATGAAGCGCAAATGGCCCCACGTTTCGCTTCTCATGGGGACAGGGGCTGACACCCAGTTGCTGGCTAGGCCTGGGTCTGTCCGTGAGAATGTTGTGCTATCAAGCGGCTCCCACGCCACACGTTCTGCGTCTGTGTTTGTTGAGCCTGGTGTTGTGTCTGTCAACAACAAAGGTTGCCAGGCCGGGTATCACGTTAGTGCCTCCCACGGCCGGAAGACCGGCGGTGGTCTGGCAGGCGCGCGTGATTTGGGTGGTAGTAATATCACTGCAGTGTAGGAACCCACCCTATCGGGCAGTGTGGGGTCAGGGACCTCACGTCTTGCATGTCCAGCTGTAGAACAGTTCCTCAGCAATCCATGCCGGGGAGGTGTTCAGTGGGGGAGCTTTTGTCACCCAGTGTGATGTCAGCTTCCCCCGTATCAAACCGGCCCTTTCTGTCGGGGTCCCCCCTTGGGTGCGATCGCCTCGTTGGTAGTGTCGGGGTGCGGTATCCCAGCTCCACGAGATGCCCTGCTCGCGCGGTTGGCGAGTCCAGGGTTGGTAACACACAGCGGGTGGGACCGGGCCGCCTATCTACGGTTTCTGGCGGACCAGCGCTCAGTGGCGGCGGGTGCACTTGGGATTATCATCACATATGGCTACAGCAGTGCCATATGTCGAGGTGGATGGAGAGAACGCTGAGGCGGGGACTTGTGTTTACACAACCCCACCTGTTTTCAGGTTTGGTACAGACCCTATTGTCAGGGTCTCCAGCAGTGACAGCTCTGGCCGACGAGATCCAATCTCTGTGGGCGAAGCAAGCCATCGTCGTGGTCCCAAATGGGGGATGCCATGCGTGGCGTTTCCTCCCGGTATTCTCTGGTGCCCGAGAAATCGGGGGGGGGGTGTCAGACCCATACTGGACCTGTCCCATGGAAGGTTCAGAATTTTGACCGTCTCCCACCTGTTAGACGCTGTCAGTTGGGGGCCTGGTTCTCCTCCATAGACCTGTAGGATGCGTATTCGCATCCCGATCTTCCATCCTAGGGCTTACCTACGCTTCCTTTGCAGGGCTTAGCGTACGAGTACCAGAGGCTGCTATACTTTTAATATAAAAGCTATTATACAGGCTCAGTAAGCCCACAGGGTGGAGCTGTACACCAGCCTGTAACAGCTAATGCTGTCCTTAACGTGTCGACTAAAGAGTAGACACACTTCTTCAATGATTATCTGAAATGAAAAAGGAATAACTAGATGTTGACTGGTAAACGATTTAATAAAAATAAAAAATAAACGAGCCTACATGCTGTCTTGTTGTACAAAACATGTAAGTTGCTTTGGATAAACATGCCACCAAGCTGATCTTTTAAAATAATAATTTTTTACAGTATGCCGGGTTACTGTTCACACACGGTGGGGCTGATGCACACACTGGACATTTGGCGTGCAAAAGGAGAAGAGATCTCCTCCACAAGCCAACCTCAACAATGGTACAAAGCCAGAGGGAAAAAAATAACTGGCCAAGCCATTTTCAATGTGGTGGTAGCCAAGGCCAAGGTCAACCGTAAGCGGAAGCCTATAACATCTAACTATACCCACAACAAGTAAGTTATTCCATTCTGTTTACTGCATATTACCATACTTACCAGTCATGCTCTTGCTAATAATGCTATTTCTGTGTCTAGGCAAACACTAGGTACAAATACCTACAAGCTCATGGAAGAGATGACAGACGCGCCTATAAGCTACCTTGCAGCAGAACACACACCTGAGGTCGAAGTTTGCGGCAGGACATATCCTGTGGGATGTGGCCTAAGCCACCAGGTGAGAAACGTGTATAATTATGGAATAAGATAAGACCCCCCCCTTTATATAATACAGCTCTGTACACATCAGTGATGCCACTAACGCCTTACTAAGTAACGCGTTACTGTAATCTGATTACTTTTCCCCGAAAATAGTAATCTAACGCGTTAATCTTTACAAGCCAGTAATGTGATTGCAGTTACTTGTCCAAGTGGCTGTGCGTTACTATTTCGTTACTATCTCATCATAATGCAGGCGGAATGCAGTATTTTCTTTCGTTTTCGACAGTCAAAAATACGTTTGGAGCTGTTTTCCTAGTATTGGGAGTGACGTCACAGCACGCAACCTCACGTGTTGGCCCATGCTGGTGGGCGGTGGCTATTATTGTTATTATCAGGCTGACCTAAACATAGCGAGCTAGCAGGGAGATGCTCACGCTGGTAACGCTTTCTTGCACTGGAAGTTCAGTCACTAGTCTACTTAACGTTTGTGTCAGCTAAGCCAGGTGAAAAAAATGCGGAGGAAACAAAATACTGTCTACCGCATCTGGAATGACAGCGCAGCACGACCAAACGGATAGAAAAAATACCGAAGCCGAAGCATCGACTTCTACAGGACTCGGAGGTGCACCAGCCAAACAGCAAAAGCTGGATTTCTTTACTGGATTTAAACTTTACTACCCACACTTGAAGTGCTGATGCAGAAGACCCTTGCTCTGAAGGACACCCTGCAGGACACGACTGCAGGCCTTCCAGATGCAATAGTGCAGGTATGTTCCACCTTTGAGTTAAACATCTTTTGCATTGCACTATTCATGAACATGGAACACCATACTGCAGTATGTAGGTTGTCAGTAGCACACAATAATAATAAATAATAATAATAATAGCATAAGAGGAGCAGTACCGTTTAATAGACTGTTTTTTAAGAGCATGAGCTCTGTTCAGATACTGGATAGACCTTCAAACATAAAGAACATTTTCTTGAAGTATAACACTCCAACCCATCAAGTGCTCCTGTGGAATGGCTTTTTAGTCTGGGAGGGTTGGTGCTCACGCCTAGAAGGAACAGACTTTCTGACAAGAGGTTTGAGAAGATTCTGTTACTGAGATATAATCACTGGTTTACTCACCCCTCTCCCCTGTTTCACTAGGAACATTAGAACCATATCTGAATAGGGCAGGCCTCAAAGGTAGGCTACATATCAGCCTACATGTGGTGTTATTGACCATTTATCTTTTGTGAAATCTATAGATCTATAGATAGGCCTACCTGCCCTATTAGTACATTTTACTCAAACTGAGTACATTTTACTAAATTTTTTTTGTCATTCTTATGTTGTGGCAGCAGCAGGGGGGACGACTTCGTAACCTAGTTACTTTCAAAGTAACTAAGTTACTCTGATAATCAAGTAATCAGTAAAGTAACTAAGATTACTTTTTAAAGGAGTAATCAGTAATCAGATTACTTTTACAAGTAATCTGTGGCATCACTGGTACACATACATATTAATTTGTATATTTTGTACCCAGTTTAACCACCTGTACATTGTATATAAAATATGCGTTCATCCTCCCTCCAACCAGCACCAAACCAATGTACTGTAGAAACGGTAGCTCTTGTGAATAGTGGCAATTTGAAACGCCACTATGGAACAAAAGTTATTTTTTCCTCAAAATGCACAAAAATAAATCGAATGAAATCATCATATCAAGCTGCAAGCAGAATTATTGTTAAATCTATGTCACAACGAGAAAAATCAACCAAGTCATTCTTGGCTAAACACAAGAAGCCAGTCTCTGATGCATACATATAAAATAATATATTTTATTTCATTGAAGTTTATTTCAAATATGCAACTTAACAAACAAACATCAAGTACATATACTGTATAGCCTTAAGCCGTTCTAATAATAAATGTATAAGCCGTTCTAATAATAAATATATATAACAAATTTCAAATAAAGAACCAACAAAGTTAAACAAAATCTTTTTTCTTTTGTCATTTACATATTTGAAAAGGAATGGGAAGAAGCACACTTATTTAATCCCACCCCTATGTACTCATCAGAACATACTAACTATGTTATTTACTAAGTCATACATTAATAATTCATACATTACTAGACTTATATTGAAAATGAACTTAGTTTAACAATTTTTTTCCATTTCCATAACATCCATAACGCTGTGTATTTTGTCACCTATCTCAAAAGGTGAAAACATTTCTTACTGCAGGCTCATCTTTATCTCAATAAGTGTAACTAAAATGTGTAAATTATACTTCCAATTCAAATCGATGCCATCATGTCAATGTTAAGTTACGTTTTCCAATTTTCCCTCTGAATGTAACATCCATAACGCTGGGGCGGCAGCGCTCAACACAACTCTTTGTACAGGACTAGGAGGTACCTCCAACCGAGGTGGGCCCACGCGCTATACAAGGATTTATACAGTCCGGTGCCCTCACTGTTTCAGAATGTGTGGCTGGAAGTTTGAGAGCACGCTCACCACATACCAGATCTGACTTATATTCCCCAACCTAGTATTGGGAATTCGGTCTGACACCATTTTGAATTTCTTTATCTTAGCGATGGCCCTTTCAACATGAACACGGTGCTTTGCGATGCACTTAGTTGTGAGCACATCTCCAGATGGCATTTGCCTCTTAGACCTCGCAAAGGGTGGCAGGTTTAACTGCAGTCCGACAGACTTGATATCGTCGTCTATCAAAAATCCCTTATCGGCCATTAGGCCATCACCTCTTTGCAGATGGCCAATTTCTATCAGTTTCTCCAGTAGTGGGATGAGACCACTCCTTGTCAGACATAGAGCCTGTGAAAAGTGCAGAAGAGAAAATCACAGCACCACGGGGGTCACAGGCAACTAACGATTTAAGAGTGTTTGTGCTTTTGTAACTGGAATAGCTCTGACTTTGCAACACCAGTGAGGTAGGCCGTTCCATTTTTAGTTCAGTGCAATCCAATATTGCAAATGTTGATGGATAATCCGTTTTGTAGGTGTCTGGCATATTTGCCATAATGACATCTCTGTGAGGCCAAATTGGTATTGCACCCAAAACGTCGAACATATAATGAATCCAGGAGTTGAAAAGATTACTTGCACTTTGCACGGTTATGCTGAATCTAAAGGCAAGGTTTTTCAAGTCTTCATTGTTGCGTAGTTTCATTAAAACAAATAACAGCTGGCTATGCAGGGGCATTTCAACAACTTGCCAATCATTCCGCTGGTATTTTAAGGGGACATTTATTTGAGTGGCACTTGGAATGCCAAATATTGTGCACAGGTGGTTGAAGCGTCCATATGTGAACCCAGTACTGTATGCTAACATTTGGCGGATGTCACTGTTTTGGAGAAGTTCCGGTGTGAGAGTTCCTTTTCTAAATGTGCCATTGTCTGCTTTCAGCCTTTCTACCTCAGTTTCCTTTAAAGCCAGCATCTCTTTCAGGTTACCATTTTCTAATTCTAATTTCTTCTCTCTTTCTGTGGACTGCTCTTCTTCTGGTCCCCCTTCCAGTTGACCTTGTTCAGAAAGGAGGGGTGGCACCACTGTCTCTGAAAAATACACATATTTACATGTTAATTGTTATGGTTTGTAACCGACCCCAATCGCACAACACAAGACAGGTATGATGGTTTGCCAAGAAACAGATATTTATTGAGAACAGGGAAAAAGGGCACTGTCCCTTTAAGGGAGAAAACACAAAACACTGGAATAACACAAGAGGGGAAGGTAAAGTGCCTTTAAGAGGCGGGCAGGAAAAGGGAACACTAAGGGAAGGTATAAGGGAACGCCTAGGGACAGAGGAACTAGAGACTAGGAGAACTAGGGACAAGGAGAACTAGGGACAGAGGACTAGGGACAGAGAGAACTAGGGACAAAAGGGACAGAGGACTAGGGACTAGGAGAACTAGGGACAAGGAACTAGGTGGAACTAGAAAGGGGAGAACTAGGGACAGAGGACTAGGGACAGAGGACTAGGGACTAGGAGAAACTAAGGACAGAGAACTAGGTGGAACTAGAAAGGGGAGAACTAGGGACAGAGGGGACAGAGGCCCGCGGAGGCGGGCTGGGGACAGGGAGGACTGGGAGGACTGGTGGGAAAACATCTGGGCCACTCTGCAGAACAGAGGGGAGGGTTAATGTACAAAGGGGAAAAAACAGAGCAGATGCAGAATAGTCCAAATAACAAAGTAACAAAGTAAATACTATCTTCGTGTGAACAAACACACAGTGGGAGATGAAATGTCCAAAATAATATCCACGAGAGAACAAAACAGAGGCATTACGCTGGGTGAGTGACTTAACAGTCAAACTCACCCAGGAGGCACAACGCTGGGTGAGTGACTTAACAATCAAAACTCACCCAGGAGGCAACACGCTGGATGAGTGACTTAACAATCAAAACTCACCCAGGCGTATGCGTAATGGTGCAGGAACAGCAGCGGCGGCGAGGGTGTCGCCACCGGGTAGCTGGCTGTCCGAGCCGAGGAACAGAGTGCTGGAACAGCGGCGGTGGCGAGGGTGTCGTCACCGGGTAGCCGACTGTCGGAGCCGAGGAACAGAGTGCTGGAACAGCGGCGGTGGCGAGTGTGTCGTCACCGGGTAGCCGACTGTCGGAGCCGAGGAACAGAGTGCTGGAACAGGCGGCGGTGGCGAGGGTGTCGTCACCGGGTAGCCGACTGTCGGAGCCGAGGAACAGAGTGGTGCTGGAACAGGCGGCGGTGGCGAGGGTATCGCCACCGGGGAGCCGGCAGTCCGAGCCGAGGACAGAGTGGTGCTGGAACAGGCGGCGGTGGCGAGGGTGTCGTCACCGGGAAGCCGGCTGTCCGAGCCGAGGACAGAGTGGTGCTGGAACAGGCGGCGGTGGCGAGGGTGTCGCCACCGGGAAGCCGGCTGTCCGAGCCGAGGACAGAGTGGTGCTGGAACAGGCGGCGGTGGCGAGGGTGTCGCCACCGGGAAGCCGGCTGTCCGAGCCGAGGACAGAGTGGTGCTGGAACAGGCGGCGGTGGCGAGGGTGTCGCCACCGGGAAGCCGGCTGTCCGAGCCGAGGACAGAGTGGTGCGCCACAGCTTGGAGTGCGCGCCGGAACCGAGAGACGCATCTGGTGCGTCTGCGTGGAGGAGTGTGCCAAGCACGAAGGTCTGGAAGATGCGCGTCGGCGCGCTGAGGTCTGGAGAGCGTGCCAAGCTCGAAGGTCTGGAAGATGCGCGTCTGCGCTGGTCTGGAGAGCGTGCCAAGCTCGAAGGTCTGGTAGATGCGCGTCTGCGCGCTGAGGTCTGGAGAGCGTGCCAAGCTCGAGGGTCTGGAAGATGCGCGTCTGCGCTGGTCTGGAGAGCGTGCCAAGCTCGAAGGTCTGGTAGATGCGCGTCTGCGCGCTGAGGTCTGGAGAGCGTGCCAAGCTCGAGGGTCTGGAAGATGCGCGTCTGCGCTGGTCTGGATGTGCGTCAGGACGACAGCTGCGCGGGGGGTCTGAAGTGGATGACTGGGATGCCTCCCGTGGAAGTCTAGGGAGCGCAGACCAGTCCCACTCTCAGGCAACGGCGACAGCAGGCGAAGGCTGGAGCATACATCTCTACGCCGGAGAATCAATACAGCATAGGCAGAACAGAGGACCTCCCGAAAGAGTCTAGATGTTTGAGAATATGATACGGCATGTTTACAACACGACCCCACGCCGAAACGAGGGGAAGAGCCCTGGTACTTAAAGCCCACAGGGGAACTAATTAGCCTGCCACCACAGGTGCGAGAGGTAATTGATAATAGTCCAGGTGTGGCCACTGAGAGTAAACGAGAGTAAAGAACGAGAGGGTGGGGGCTAGAGAGAGTGAGTGAGAAGGGAATTCCTAACAGTAGGCTTAAAGAAAACAGAGAAAGTTGGTGAGCAGCGGACAAAACCTCACATTAATAGCATTTTGATCCCATCTTTTCTTTTTTACAGCTTCCCCTATTAAACAAGGGAGCCCCTTCTGCTGAAGCGCCGCCTGTCAGTCAACCAGATGACTTCCCTGGGTTTCCTCTACCATCCCAGCCGACAACTTTATGCACAGTCTTGGATGAAAATGGCACGCGTAGTTACAACAGAGTGGCCATTTCCCTACCCGAATCTATAGCCCTAGAATGTGACACCAGAGAACAAAACACAAACAACCTGTGGTTTACTGCACGATCTGATCGGTTAACATCAAGCACCTTTAAAAGAATCTGCTCCAGGAGAGCAGACCATGAAACACTTGCTGTAAGCCTCAAGTACAAAGGATCAGTACAAACCAAGGCCATGAAAAGGGGCACAGCACTAGAGCCCATAGCAGCAACACAATACACAAAGCTAACAGGAAACCAAGTGTATCCATGTGGTTTTGTTGTGAATCCGCAGGCACCACACCTCGGTACATCACCTGACCGTAAGGTCTTAGAAATAGGAGAGAGTCCAAGCTATGGGCTTTTAGAAATTAAGTGTCCATCGAAGGAAAGCTTCACTGAGTGTGCTTACCTCTTAAAGCAGGCAGATGGCAGCTACCAGCTAAATGAGTGTCACGATTATCACTATCAGATAACAGGGCAGCTCGGGCTCACTGGTATGTCATGGTGTGATTTCTATGTTCACTGTGCAGCAGACTACCACCTACAAAGAATACACTTTAATGTAGCTAAATGGGAGCAGATGAAGAGCAAGCTTGATGCTTTTTACTTTGATTTTTACAATCCAGCGTAAAATGTAAATTACACTATGTAATAACTAGGGATGTCCCGATCCGATCACGTGATCGGAGATCGGGGCCGATCACATGATTTTCAGAGGATCGGAATCAGGTTTTTTTTTTTAAACTAGACTAGTTCATAGTCTAGAATTATTCTGCACTAAACCAATTTGATATTTTATTATTTATGACTGAATGTAACTGAACTTGTGAAGCTAGTCAAGCTACCTGTTACTGCACTACCTTTGTTATTGCACTATTCTGCACTTTGCACATCATTTGTTTTAGTTTATTAGTTTATTTATTTTGTGGTGAAAAAAAAAAAAAAAAAAGCTTTATTTTTATTTAGTTTTGAATTTTGATCCAATGCTGCAATAAGTGAAAAAAATAAGCTATATATCCATGTTGGATATAATGGATTGTTGGATACTGTTAAATAATAATAAAAAAAAACCTTAAGGGTCAACTTGATTGCATTTTTTTCTTTTCTTTTTTCTTAATGCATTGCCAAAAGATCGGATCGGGAAAAATTATTGCACACTCGATGCAGGCATTATGTTAATTTAGTTGTTTTCTCCCCACGTAGCTTTATGACACCTTTAATTTATTACTTGCTAAATTGCTGCTTAAGCAAACAGGGCATGAAAAACACACACACTTCTCATTCACTCTGTATTGTATTATATGTATACAACAACTTGAAACTTGAAAATCATTACTCACCATTGAAAATCACACACAGAGTCTCTTCTGGGGTTTCCTCAATGGTCCTGGACGTGGATGCCTCCTCCTTCCAAAAGATGAACAGCGCATTGGTCACACAGACAATAATCACTCCTCTTCTCTTCTCTTTACTCACATCCTCCTTTTCCGTATGGTTTCGCCTCAGCTACTCCAATGCTTCTTTGTTTCTGTCTCCATTTTGTATGCTACTTTGATTGACAGGTGATTGCGCTCACCTGCCTGACCAGGGGTGCGTTGCTCATTACGTGGGACCTGGGACTCTGTGAGCAGAAGCACGGACACACACGTGCACACAGGAATGCGCTGCACTCGACTGATGCGCCAACTCGCTAAGTAAGTACCCACCTGGGCTACTTTGCATAACAATAGTGCAGGTCGTCAGGTGTGTTCAAATAGGTTCTCAGATACATTCACACAAAACTTTGAATGAAATGTGTTACATTCCATTCATAGGGGCAATTAGGCACTGTCTTTAGTCTGTGCGTATGCGAGGGGACATTTATGCGCATGCGCGGGAGCGCGTGTGCACGTGGCGTCATTAAAACACCGTGCAACCAGCTTTGAAATCAGCAACGCACCCCTGCCTGTCTTGGGCGCGTCTGACACAGGTGCGCTGCATCTGTGCTGATGCGCTCTGCACAGGCGGGAGTCTCTCCGGAACCCCTAATATGGGCATAATGTCCTAGTACCTTGGCCGACACATAGCGGCTGTCTATTACCACCACGCCAGCCGGTCTGCCACTATATATATATATATATATATATATATATATATATATATATATATATATATATATATATATATATATATATATAAGAGCTGGGCCGTTAACGGCGTTAACGTGCTGCGTTAACGCTATAGTAGTATCGCGCGATAATATAATTAACGCATTAATCTAAAAAATAAATAAATAAAAATATTTGCATTTTTTTTTTTTTTCCTTTATTTACCCAGGGTAGGTTCGCTGAGCACAGATGCTCTTTTTCAGGAACGCCCTGCTTCACATTCACACAGTTCCATTCACACCTGGGAGCTGCCCAGTTCAACCACAGTTGACACCATTGGCCACTGAGCAACTCCACTGGAACAGTTGATTCAAGCCATGTCACATAGTTCAAGTTTGAAATGATTCTTTCCGTTTTGCTCCTGAGAGTGTGCTAGATACTGTTCTGTACTGGTAATATTATTTATTTGTGTTAACTTCTGAATAAAACAACTTATTAAACACAAGTACATCTTATTGAACATTATTTTGATATTTCATTACCAATTATCATAGCAAAACAGCTTTTTCAAACAGTCTGTAATGCATTTTGGAAACGGGAGATGGGCTCATGGTGTAATGGGCCACCTGGCCTGAGAAACATAAGGAGGAAAGAAAAAGTAAGGACTTACTTCTGGTCATTATTTGGGTAGAACACACATATTTTTGAATGCCTTCGGCAGGTTTTTTTTTTTTTTTTTTAGCCATTTTCAATCTAGATTACCGTAGATATATCTATCCACATCTGTCTGTACATACCTGCATAATAATTCCTTGTTACATATCTGTAGATACTGTATCTATATCTCTACATATCCCTTACATACTCTTACTAGTTACACTGCTGGCCAGTATGACTTACTACCATAGTGTCTTTATACCTGTATCACTGTACATGTTAATACTACAACTCTGTACATACATCTGATTAGTACTAATACTCAGTAGTACGAATTGATATATTTTGTACCCAGTTTAATCACCTGGACATTGTATATTACTGTTGCACTTTACTGTTACATTTGTACTCTGGGCGACAGTGGCTCGGGAGCAGGGGCGGACCTAGCACATTTGGCGCCCTAGGCGAGATTCACCACTGTACCGCCCCCCCCCCCCCCCCCCCCCCCCCCCCCCTATATCTGCAACGATTATTTTTACATAAAAAAAATTCTAACATAAGGGGAAATGAGCCAAAATCTAAAACGGTCGGTCGGTCTGAGCTCTGCTTGCTTCATCAGCTCTTGGTGTGGCAGGTCTTGGAAGTTGTACAAAATTGCATACCTTTCACCTTGGTACGTTTCTCGTCTTCTTCTTTTCTTCTCTTTTTAAACTGGATGGCCGGATGGCTTTTGCCTCTTCATAGTTCTCTAACGTTAGTCTTTCTTTCCTCAACGCTCAATTCTATAAACACTTGACCGATACCCATCAATGCACAGCGCTCTAGCATGTTCTTACTGTGAACACCTAAAGCTGAGGCTCAGACCGACCGACCGACCGACCGTTTTAGATTTTTGGCTCATTTTCACTTATGTTAGAATTTTTTTTATGTAAAAAGAATGGTTGCAGATATAGAGGGGGGCGCCAAAACTGCACAGAGAATTATATTTTTTTTTTGCGCCCCCCTCTGGGTGGCGCTCTAGGCGACCGCCTATATCGCCTGTAGGAAGGTCCGCCCCTGCTCGGGAGGTAGAGCAGTCGTCTGGCAATCCGGAGGTTCCCGGTTCGATTCCTGCTACTCCTGGGCAGCGTGTCGATGTGTCCTTGAGCAAGACACTTAAATTAAACCCTAATTGCTCCCGATGAGCAGGTTGGCACCTGCCGTATTGATTTTCGTCCGCCATGTTTCTCTGCTATAGCCTTTCCACACGAGTGTGATTGACAACCATGGTGGCCAATGAGGTACAGGCCTTTCCCTGACAACTTTTCCCAGATTGGCCCGGAAGCTTGAGCCACGCTTAAACATTCAGAAGGCATTACTGGGTATCGGGGCTGTGGTGGGTACTGAGACTCACACTACCCTACTTCAACATTCAGAAGGCGTTACTGGGTATCGGGGCTGTGGTGGGTACTGAGACTCACACTACCCTACTTCAACATTCAGAAGGCGTTACTGGGTATCGGGGCTGCGGTGGGTACTGAGACTCACACTACCCTACTTCAACATTCAGAAGGCGTTACTGGGTATCGGGGCTGTGGTGGTTACTGTGACTCACACTACTCTACTTAAACATGCAGAAGGCGTTACTGGGTATCGGGGCTGTGGTGGGTACTGAGACTCACACTACCCTACTTCAACATTCAGAAGGCGTTACTGGGTGGGGCTGTGGTGGTTACTGAGACTCACACTACCCTACTTAAACATGCAGAAGGCGTTACTGGGTATCGGGGCTGTGGTGGTTACTGAGACTCACACTACCCGACTCGTCGCTGAACATCACAATCCTCTCTTCATGACATCTAAGCTAATGTGAATGAACACAACTGGGGCACAGACGCATAGAGCAGCTGAATGAGTGATCACTTCAAACCAAACGATTTAAAGAACGTTGAACACAATGTCTTCCAACTCAATACGACGGTGGGAGAGAGACACTTGTCTCATCAATGGACAGTCTGCTAATTGGTGTGTGAATTGGCAGCCAATGCTGAGAGAATTAGCCACACCTGGGTGACCTCGTCAAAGAGGTATAGTTGGACAGCATTCATAAAGCAGCTATTATCCAGTGGCTCAGGAGGTAGAGCGGTCGCCTGGTAATCAGAAGGTTCCCGGTTCGAATCTGGCTCCTCCCGGAAGCGCATCAAAGTGTCCTTGAGCAAAGACTCTTAACCCCTTAACTCACAGGTCGGCAATAGGCGGCCCGCGGGCCGAAATTGGCCCGCCAGCAATAATATCTGGCCCCTCAGAATATTTTAAAAAATTATAAATTTTTTTTTAATTATATATCAGACCAACTAGGCTAGGCTATATGTTAGCTATAATGTCCAAATAGAGAAACTACCACCACCTAAAGAATGCTTATTATCCGTTGTTTTATCCATGTTGAGAGTGAATAACAGGTAGGCAGTGAGGTGCAATGTAGCGCTTGCTCAACATGAAAAAAGTCGGTGGACAGCGCCTGGTGCTGAAATAACAAACAAGCAGTGTGGTGTGAAATTAAAACACCAGTTCACTAAGTCATTCAAACTTTATCTTTACTAATATATGTATATATATATGACTGTGAGTCTTTGAAGGCACCACACATGAACAGTGAACAGTAACAATGCAATTAAACTGAAGTCAAATCAGAGCAAAAAAAGCTGAATCTGCTTCAAGAAGATGCGCTACATTAGGTATATAAGGAATTACAACGAGACATTTATTAACTAAATAAAAAATACAATTAGGCTTTTAACCCTCTAAAGCCGGGCGCAACACTAGACATGTTTTGTAAAACATTAAATATCTTTGGATTTGTTTGTGATAAAGACTTGCTTTATTGTATTGGAATCGATTGTCATCTAAAAGTGTTGTGCATCTCTCAGAGAATGCGCGGATGTAAAGCATAGTGTAACTGAGGGGTACAATTCCCTGACTGTATTACTAGATATGATACTTACTACCACTACCTTTGTACTTAATATTCGGCCACCCAGTACACGGCATAAATATATTATCATGAACACTCTCACGTAGATGAAACGGATCCAACACAAATGTACGAATTAGAAACAGGTCTTTATTTCTACACAGCGATGGTGTGTAGAATAAGCACTTAATCACTTAATTACATTTATGAATTGAAATAGTATGCACTTTTATGGCAAGGAGTATTCGTCGGTATATCAATAGAGAATGTCCAATCTCTGAAGGCGCAGGTGGTAAATATACGACCTGGAATAGTTAAGGAATAACAGCAATGATACTTTAATGATTATACTAGATACACTAGAGGGGGTTAATCCGGTCGCTTGTAAGCCGACAGGAGTAGGAGGGGGGGGGGGGTAGAATCCGGCTGCCTCGTCCGGCCAAGGGTATCCCAGGTGAACCCACTGTAGTGCCGTTCAATGCGCCGGCGATCCTTGGACCACAGATGAAAGCAGGTGGACTCTTTGTGGGCCGGCTCTCTCCGGTCCACGGGGGAGAGACGTGAAGCGACCTCGTCTTGCAGAGCGTCTCCTCACCTTGCGTCCTCTCCAGGGGGGGGGGTTCCAACACACGGCAGTGTCGGGGGTCTTTATCCATGGAATAATCAAAGTATCCAAAGCATAATCCGTGCCTGGGAAGGCGGGCTGTCGTCGGTAGAATAATCCGGTATACAGGTCCACTCGCTCGTCGGCTCTGGGGCTCCTCGGGTGCAGCTTCACATAGGGTCAACCACCCTGGGTAAGCAGCCAGTTCTCTGCCCGAAACGATGGGGTACTGACTACGGTAGTATTCTCACCGCACGAAGCACTATATATTAACAGACTATTATTAGCTTAATAGACTACGTCCAACTCGACGATATAGTGCCAAATATGACTATTCAAATATTAATATACACAATGTCTCAATACCGATGGTAGGCGAACTTGGCCTTACTCCCACACGTGGCGTCGCGGGGAGGCTTTACGTCTGTGACTCTATTGGAGGGTAAGAAACTGGACTGAAAAGAAAGTCCTACTTTAGTAGCGCAGTATATATACGCACTATGAACAAATAGTCCCATTAGTGGTGCGGTAGCCAGATTCCTACGCGGAACTAGGACTTGTTCGTACATGTCGAGCGGTACGTTTGAACTGGGTCTGAGGGGTATGGCAGCCTGGCACCAAGGTCTCGACCAATAGTAGAATGGAGACTATTATGGGATGTTCAGTAGGCTAGAATGGATATTCAATGCATATTGTACAAGGAATATACAAGGGATATCAGGGAATATTAGAGAATATACAAATACAATTAAATATATATATATAAATAAATATATATATTCGGTTTAATCTGGCCCTTCACAACAGCCACCCCCTGAATAGGTCCCAGACCTAATCAGTTAAACAGAGACAGATTAATCGCGTTGTCTATTTACACATAAGGGTTTGCTGTAGGGGTCAGTCAACTTCACAAAGTCATAGGGTTGTAGGGTCATGGTCATCATCGATTGTGTCTGGGAGTCGAGGCAGTTCTATGAGCCTTGCCACGGGACGGGTGTAAGTGCGACCCTGGACGAGCACTTCAGCTGCTCGGACCTTGCCGTCGGCACCGGTGATCACTTTGCTTACGCGGCCGGCCGGCCACATAGCTCTGGGCAGTGATTGATCAATAATCATGACGACTGTTCCTTCTGTCAAATTGTCTCTCTCCTTTACCCACTTCTGGCGGGTCTGTAGAGACGGTAGGTAGTGCAGTAGGAAACTGTTCCAAAACTTGTCGGCTAATACTTGGCTGTACCTCCACATTCGTCGGCCGTTCGCTTCTTCAGGCCGGTACATTGTCTGGGGTAATGCAGGATCTAGCCGCCCCATCAGGAGTGTGTTGGGGGTAACTGGGTCGATATCCGCCACATCACTGGAGACATATCCGAGGGGCTTCGAGTTAAGTACTCCCTCAATCTCCGTGAGGACTGTCATTAGGACTTCTTCCGCCACAGTCTGGGCCCCAAGTACTGCGTACAGGGCCGTCTTTATGGAGCGCACTTCTCGTTCCCAAGTGCCACCGAAGTGGAGTGCGTTTGGGGGGTTGAATTGGAAATCAACCTGTGCTGGAGCGAGGTGGGTCTTAAGTTCTGGGCCCATAGCTTGGAAGCTCTCTCTCAGCTCTCTTTCGCCGCCTTTGAAGTTTGTCCCATGATCGGACAATAGGGTAGACGGTCTTCCTTTCCGTGATGTGAATCTACGGAAGGCCATAAGGAATGAGTCTGTGCTCATGGGCGGGAGAAGCTCGATGTGTATCGCTCTGGTGGTCATGCATTTGAATACAATACCCCACCGCTTCTCGGTTCCTCTTCCTTTCTTTATGTGCAGCGGGCCAAAGCAGTCCATACCCGTTGAGTGGAATGGCTTGTCACCGATTCGGAGGCGACATGGAGGAAGGTCAGCCATCCTTGGTATGCTGGGCTGCGCGCGCCACTTGCGGCCGTCTAGACATGTTCGCTGGAAGCGTCGTACCGCCTCTCTTCCTTGTAGGATCCAGTAACGACGTCTGATTTCCGCGAAGACTCTTTCTGCTCCTGCGTGATGTACATCCTCATCGTATTTCTTTATAATCAGCTCTGTGACCTTGTGTCGGCTGTTCAATACGATCGGGTATTTAATGTCATCCGGTAGATTGGGGGCTCTGCGTAGGCGACCACCCACTCTGATGAGGGTATGAGCGTCGCTCTCGGGGGCCAGGTGAATTAATCTGCTGTCGGATGGGACGGGCTTTCCTCCCTGTAGACAGGCCAATTCATCGGGGAACGAGTCTCTCTGGGCTCGCTGCAGTAGAAGCAATTCTGCTTCCTCGTAGTTAGCTGCTGACATATCAGCGGGGGACTTGCACTCCGGGTGGTACCGCAGGAATGTTCTTTGTTGTGCACTCTCTATGGACGTGCAATCGTCTATGTTAGGGTCGGTGGAGGCTACGGTGCTCAATCCACAGAACACAGACTTCTTAATTTCCACCTCCTCTGGACTTGCTTCCCTCGGGATAGGCATGGGCCACTGTCCTTCCGGGAGTCTTAGGAATGCGGGGCCGTCACTGTAGACATTGCGACGGGTGAGGTCATCCAGGGGCATCCCCCGGGTGATGACGTCAGCTGGGTTCTGTTTTGTATCAACGTAGCGCCACTCTGTTTCTCCGGTTAACTCTTCGGTTAAGTCTTGAATCTCGGTGACTCTGACTCCCACGAAGACTTTGTACTTGCATGAGTCCGATTTGATCCAGGCGAGTACCGTCGTGGAATCTGACCACAGGATTGTTCTAGACACCGGTATGGTGAGCTCACGTTGGATGAGCGTGGCTAGGTGCGCTCCGGCTAGGGCTGCGCAGAGCTCTAGACGTGGGATAGATTGTTGCTTGCGTGGGGCTATTCTCGAGCGGGCGAGGACAAATGCTGTGTAGATCTCTCCCCCCTGGTCTTGGGCCCGCAAGTAGGCTACTGATCCGTATGCGACCTCTGAGGCGTCACTGAAGACGTGTAAGTCCATTTTACATGTCTCTGGCCTCACCGTGGGTGGGAAGTAGCTTCGGCGCATATTAACGCCTGGGAGTGAGTGGAGCTCCATCTCCCACTCTCTCCCGGTGGATTCAAGGTGTGCGGGAATGGGGTCGTCCCAGCCCTGGTCCTTGTCCCACAATGCTCGTACAATCATTTTTGCCCTGGTGGTGTACGGTAGAATACATCCTAGCGGGTCATATTGTCGGGCGAGTGTTGTGTACACACTCCGTCTGGTGGTCGGCGCCGCCGCCGGCCTTCCCTGCTCCGTAGTCAGGGGCTTGTGTCTGTAGTGAAGCGAATCTGTTTTGAATCGCCACACCAATCCCAGGGTCATCTCCTGGGCTTCTCCCGGGATTGTAGCCATCCAGGTCTCGCTGCTGGCTGCCTTGTCCTCGGAGGAGAGGCTGCGCAGTACTTGCGGATCGCTGCTGGCCCACTGCCTGAGATCAAAGCCGCCTTTGATCAATGAGGCGCGGAGTTTAATCAGGAGAGCCTCGGCTTCTTCCTGGGTTGAAAGGCTTTGTAGACAGTTGTCTACGTAGAAGCTGTTCTTTACGCTGTGTCGGACCTCTTCGTCCGCTGCTGGGTCCTCTGCTACATGTTTCTGTAGTGCAAATGTCGCACAGCAGGGGCTGCACGTCGTTCCGAAGGGGAGGACTTCCCATTGGTAGATGGCTGGGTGCTCATCTCCTGGCTTCTCTCTCCATAGGAACCGTAACAGGGGCTTGTCCGCCTCTACTAATCTCACCTGCAGGAACATTCCTTTAATGTCCCCGCTGATGGCCACCTTTTCCTGGCGGAAGCGGAGTAGAACGCCGAGTAGGGAGGGGCCGAGTGTGGGACCGGGCAGTAACTCTTTATTCAGATTTTGGGATCCGATCTGGTAGCTGCAGTTAAATACTATGCGGTCTTTACCGTTGTGATGGACCTTGTGGTGGGGCACGTACCACGATTCAGTGGTCTGGTCAGCCTCTTTAATGTCCATCTTTGTGACGTGTCCCGCTGTGATGAGCTTCTCAATCTCAGCGCGGTATACACTCTCTTGGGCGGGGTTCTTGGCTAAGCGCCGCTCCGTGTTCAGCAGGTACCGTTCTGTGTCGTCTGTCTTGGCGTGGAAAGTAGGCATTCCTTCTCGCCGCAGGAGTGGCGTGGCGTATCTCAACACGCCGTTGACCGGGACTCTCTTGGTCCCTGTCTCGAGGAGGTGAATGGCGTAAATGTCATCTTTAGAGCGAATGTCTTTCTTTCCGTTCTTAAAGGGCATTTGTTCCAGGGTCCATAGCCGCTCTACGTGTTGCAGGAGTGCGGTTTCTCCCTCTGTGACTCGGGAGTGGAGACATCTATGAGCGGGATCGGTAACTTGCGCAGATGTGCATATTTCTCCATCAGCTTGGCGACGGGGTATGTGTACCGCGACAGTCCTATTTCTTGGCTGGTGAAAGCGTCTGCAATCTGGTACCGTCGCTCAGGCTGGCCGCTTGCTGCGATAGAGAATGAGACATTCTCGCCCTTTATCGTCTTCAAATCTCGTCTTATTGTCCGAATTGTCATTTGGGTTTCGCTTCCCCGCAGCCCTAGCTGGGCCGCAGCGGAGGCGAGCAGCAGGGTCTTCTCTGACCCGTCATCGAGGACGGCGTAAGTGTCCAGGACTTTATTCTGGTAGCTTAGTGTCACACGCACTACTTTTAGGAGTACTCGGGCTCCACTGCTGCTGGCGGGATCGATGTACATGACGCTCGCTTTGCGGCTGGATGGTGCAGGTGAAGGGCGCCGTCTGGTACTGTCGTGAAGTATGTCCAGATGGGCTCCATCGCACTTGGTGCACCTTTTCTTTAAGCGGCATTCGGCTGCCATGTGTGAGCGCGCACAGCGAAAACAGCGCTTGTTGGACTTTATCCATTGACCTGCTTCCTCCGCGTTCAGCTTGGGGAAGGAGTCACATTGCGCTAGCCAGTGTTCTTTCTCACAGTAGGGGCACACTATCTTCCACTTCTCCGTTCTGGAGGGGGTACTGTGGCTCCTGCTGCTCGGTACTGACTCCGATTGGTGCATCACCGATCTTCTTCCATCATTTAGTCGTCTGGTTCCTTCTCTGGAGCCAGGGGTGCTCCGTCCGAATGTATCTAGCCGTAGGCTGCTGACTTCTCTCGCCAGGAAGTCTGCTAGATCGAGGAGGTTCGGTTCGGGGCCATTCGGGTCTCTGTGGTCCCTCTGCCGCCTAAAGCGCTCCTGACGAGCGGGCGGCAGCTTCTCCAGGATCCTTTCCACATTTGAGTTGGCGTAAAGTTCATGCCTCCCCTTCTCTCTTTGCGCTCCCAACATCCCTACCAGGGACTGCACTCTGATGGACAGGTCGTCCAGTGCTCGATTGTCTATTGCTGGGGGTAAGCGGTCGATGTGTCGGATCTCCTGGATCACGTAATCCCATATGCGCCCATACCTCTGGTCCAATGCTACCAGCGCTGCTGTGTATGGGGTGGTGGAAGTCGCGTAGGCGAGCGCTATATTATGTGCGCGGGGTACCTTTAAGTGCTTCAGTAGGATGGCGTATTTGTGGCGTTCATCCAATACATCCACCAACATGGTCTCCAGACACATGCGGAGTTCTGTATACTGGGCCCGGTTCTCTTGGGTGAAGTCGGGTACCATAGGCGTGCCAATGTATGACGCTGACTGTGGATACATCGGCGAGCGTTGGGGGAGAGGCCTCCTAGGCGAGTCTCCTCCCGCTCCTTGGTATGGGCTGGTACCGGCAGTGTACCATGGCCCGCTTGTCCAGGTGCTGTTCCTCGGTGCGGGTCGTGCGTCGTGCTCACCCGTGTATAGAGTCGGGGGTCTGTAGCGCAGCTCCGCGGGAGTATAGCCTGGGCTGTACCGGGCCTCCTGGTCCGGTAGAGTACTGTGCTGTCTTCGGGCGTGGTTCTCCTCCTCTTCCTCTTCGTCTTCAGTTAGGTCATCCAGTGCTTGTAGTCTCTGGTTTAGCCTCTCCACAGGATATGCTGCTCCTTCCCGGTTGCTAGGTCTCCTTGATATCAGGGAATATTAGAGAATATACAAATACAATTAAATATATATATATAAATAAATATATATATTCGGTTTAATCTGGCCCTTCACAACACATAGAATATTGAAATATCTAGATTGGTTGTTTTCCCTGGACTGCATCTAATCCGCTGTATCTATCCATTTATCATATATCTATGTCTGTCACTATAGCCAATGGAAATGCTAGAAATGGTCACGTTGACTGGGAGAACCAATGGAAAATTCCTATTGTTTCTCAATAGTCCAGTGCGCTCCACAGAAAGGGCCGTCAGATAGACGCATTGGTTACGCGTAATGTAAGATTGGCCGATAAGAGAGAGGCGCTTGTCTCTGGTTTTATAATAAAATGGCAAACAGACAAAGGTATAATGTTCAGTGCAAATGTGTATGTCGTTTACAGTTTATTATGCCACCTATGCAGCTCATTTATTTTATCCATTCTCTGCCTCTGCCACAAATGTATGTCTTAGTTATAAGGTGGTCTGTCACAGAGTTAAACATTTTTCACTATCAATATATAAAATTAGCCATTGTTTTTTTCCGGCCCCCCATACAATGGCTTGGAAAAAATGCTGCCGTCGGCCAAACTTAATTGCCTACCCCTGCTTAACTCTTAACCCCTTAACTGCTCTCGATCAGCAGGTTGGCCCCTTGCACGGTTGCCTCCGCCGTTGGTGCGCTAGTGAACGTATTAATTGGTGAATGTGAGGTACGAGTTGTAAAGCGCTTTGGATAAAGAGCTATATAAAGCCAGTCCATCCAGTGCCAGCCCCACGACGCTGGACTCCAGGCCCGGCAGCCTGCAGCCCAGGAGGTTGAAGCTTGATAAAAATACTTTTGCCATTTTGGAAACTCACCGTCTCACCGTTTTGTTGAAATCCACTACAACAACATATTTTGACACCTCCTTCACCTTGTAAAATGTCATACATGATCCTTGTAAAATGTCATATATTATCACGAGACTACCGCTCACAAACAAGTTGCCTGGCATGAAAGATCCGGCAAGCCCACGAAACGAAAGCTCCTCTAAGCTCTCAGCGGGGAGGATAGTGCAGAGGGTCTACGTTACGTGAAGTCTGTCTCTCCTCCCCTCACAGACTGGAAGTGAAGTAGGCTACAGCCTCAAGAAGCCCCCCCCCCCCCTCTCATCTGAGCTGTCAGGTTGGAGCCAGCCTGCCCCCCCCCCCCAACCCACTTTCATTATACTCTTTTCTGCATCCTACTGTTGATGTGAAAACCTTACACAGGTTTTGTTCCCTGCCAGAGTCACTGCCTGCCGTGGGACTAAATTATAAATCACCTGCTGGTATTTGGAGAGAATATATATTGTTCAAAGGCAGCACATCTCATCCTATATACTTTTACTGTAGTTTTCAGTTGCTATGCTTTATGTAAAGGGGAACTATCTTATAAATGACCTTTTCCAGTGTTTAGGGTCATTTTCTAGCTATGTGGACTTATAGTAATAGGATCTATGTCTCCAATTCTCGATTTGGCGCATTCTTCCAATTATCCTCTCACAATAATGTCCCTCCCTCAAGTGAGTCATCTGAAAATTAGCGTATTCGGGACGTCAGGTGGTGGTCATTTGCATAATAACACCCGCCCCCCTCTAGCTGCCAGCCGAGCGAGAGCGAGAGAACTGTAAACACTGCGTGTCTCCCTCTCCTTCTCCCGTTCGAGGAAGTCCAACACCGCGCTGCGTGTTTACACAGTTATTTTTTTTTCTCCCTCTCTCTCTCTGGGAGACACGCTGAGTTTTTTTTCTCTCTCTCTCTCTCTCTCTCTCTCTCTCTCTCTCTCTCTCTCTCTCTCTCTCTCTCTCTCTCTCTCTATCTCTCTCTCTCTCTCTCTGGGAGACACGCTGAGTTTTTTTCTCTCTCTCTCTCTCTCTCTCTCTCTCTCTCTCTCTCTCTCTCTCTCTGGGAGACACGCTGAGTTTTTCTCTCTCTCTCTCTCTCTCTCTCTCTCTCTCTCTCTCTCTCTCTCTCTCTCTCTCTCTCTCTCTCTCTCTCTCTCTCTCTCTCTCTCTCTCTCTCTCTCTCTCTCTCACTCTCTCTCTCTCTCTCTCTCTCTCTCTCTCTCTCTCTCACTCTCTCTCTCTCTCTCTCTCTCTCTCTCTCTCTCTCTCTCTCACTCACTCACTCACTCTGTGGACTGACTGTCACTCAAAGTGCTTATGGGCGGAGCCAGGCCATAACAGCCTGAAATCCGGAGGCTGAAAAATGATGGTTTTGAGTACTTGATTAGAAATATAAACCAATGCATTTTTTTTAAAAGAAACGTACAGATGTCTTCAATAGACTCACAGGAATTGTGTAAAGTTGCCCAAATAGTGCTAGGAATAGTAAAATAGTTCCCCTTTAAGATCTAGTTTTGGGTTGGTGAGTGTAAGGAAGAACAAAGCGGTCTCTCTTGCCTAGAGGTCACTGTTTGGTGGACAGAATTACAGATTCTACCTTTTTTTATCCACTTTTTCTCCTCCTTTTTTTCTGTATTTTCCTCCCATCCCAATTTAGTCGTTATGCCAATTCCCCCCTCCCCTTCCTGGTCGTTGCACTCCAGGCCCAGGAGGTTGAAGCTCAATACAAATACTTTTGCCATTTTGGAAACTCATTTGTCCCACCGTCTTGTTGAAATCCACCACAACAACATATTTTGACACCTCCTTCACCTTGTAAAATGTCATACATGATTGTTGAATGCCGATGGGTTTGTCTCTATCTATCTCAGTGCACTTACTCAAGATATAACCCTGTGGCCGCCCGATATCCCCCAGCGAGGTGCTAAACTCACTAAGTTCTCGGGTTAATTACTATTTCTATCAAGCTTACTTCATAGTCACTAGTTAGTTATATCCAGTTGATATGAAATATAAGCATAGAATAGTTGTTAACCTCTTCTTTGTTTGTAATAAACCGAATGTATGTCTGGGAGAACTCTTATTGCCTATAATAACAATAATATTATTATCATCATTATTATCATCATTTTACGAAAGGCCTGTAATGCTACTCATTTGAAAGCATGATGATAATTACTTCACCGACAACAATAGTAATTATATTAGCGCAATAACACTTAATAATCATTTGCAAGTCCCAGTACCCCTTATCAATTCGACAGATCCATCGATCCGTGGTACCGATCATCCGGTCCTGCAGTGACTGGACGCTCAGATTCCCACAAACCCGATGGAGCCCATCGAACACAGAGATACCGGAGCCCGCAAACAACAAACAGTGCCATATATATATATATAATATTCTCTATATAACTTTAGCTGAAAAGCAGTAACCAGCAATTGATTCAATCTGCATGGCTTCCAGAGTGTAGCTATACCGTTACCTCAGATGAGAGCAGGGCGAGGCCAGCGTCGTGGACACATTGCGGTAGAAAGCAGTCCACGGATATAATAGGTATTATAACAAAGTTATTTTTAATTAGAAAAAGCAAGTTACAAAAGAAACTGCATTGGAAATGTCCAATTCAGTAAAAGTGAGTATAAAACAAAAAAACATCTCTTCTCTAGCATAGCATAGCCTCTATGAATGGTGTCTGAAGTTACTTACTTACTTACTTACTTACGCCTATCGCTCCTTTTGGGGGAGCATAGGCCATCGACAACAGTTCGCCAGGGTCCTCTGTCCTGTGCTTTGCTTTCCAGCTGTTTCCATGTCAGTCCGCTCTGTGTGATGTCTGTCTCCAAGTCCCTGCGCCAGGTGTTCTTGGGCCGGCCTCTCTTCCTTTTGCCTTGGGGGTTCCATCTAAGTGGTGCTGGTGCTGGTGTTTGGTTTGCGTAGTGTGTGGCCGATCCATCCCCACTTTCTTCTCTTGATTTGTTCTTCCACTGGTTGTTCGCCCGTTCTCTGCCAGAGATCATTGTTACTGATGGTATCTGACCAGTGGATGTTCAGGATCCGCCTCAGGCATCTGTTGATGAATGACTGCACTCTAGTCATTGTGATCTTGGTTGTCCTGAAGTAAAACATGGAAAATCTGCTCGACGAGACTGGAGCTGTACGTTTTATACACAGGTCCGTAGCGTCATATAGTAGGCACAGTAAAACACTCCTCTTTCCCACTTGTATCTTTGCCATTGGCTCCTGTCCACTCCACTGGGTTGTAACTTAAAAAAGTAATTGTAACAGTTTTACTGGAACAGAGTACGATATTGTGGAAAATACCTAGGTATCTTATCTGTTTCTAGCAGGCTAGCAGAGGCCCCCAAGGTCGTAGGCACATTCCTAAGGGCGTCCAGCAGTATTGAAATGGAAGCAATTGCCCTGTGTAATATACAATACATGGTCCTTCTAGCATGAATAGCCTATACGCTTATATATATATATATACAGATATGTCATCATTCTCCCTCTGCCTCATAACTACAAGGGCTAACTCTGCAGGCAGCATTCCGGCATTCTGCATTCCATGCCGCGTTTCTGCCGTGTTTCTGACCTACTGACAATATTCTCTTCTCAACTCCTTTCTGACTGTGCATACCAGCCCAGTATACATATCACATATAGACACATACAGTAACATATGCTTAGATTTAAAACAGATATATATAATAAACATATGCTTAGATTTAAAACAGATATATAATAACCATATGTTTAAACCTTTATATCTTACAAGTGACAGGGAGAACAGGATGTCATAATAAAAAGGGTCACTTGTTGTGACTCTCAACAATGATCCTTGTAAAAGGTCATATATTATCACGAGACTACCGCTCACAAACAAGTTGCCTGGCATGAAAGATCCGGCAAGCCCACGAAACGAAAGCTCCTCTAAGCTCTCAGCGGGGAGGAGAGACAGTGCAGAGGGTCTACGTGAAGTCTGTCTCTTCTGCCCTCACAGACTGGAAGTGAAGTAGGCTACGGCCTCAAGAAGACCCCCCCCTCTCATCTGAGCTGTCAGGTTGGAGCCAGCCTGCCCCGCCACCCCCGCCAAACCCACCACTTTCATTATACTCTTTTCTGCATCCCACTGTTGATGTGAAAACCTTACACAGGTTTTGTTCCCTGCCAGAGTCACTGCCTGCCGTGGGACTAAATTATAAATCACCTGCTGGTATTTGGAGAGAATATATATATTGTTCAAAGGCAGCACATCTCATCCCATATACTTTTACTGTAGTTTTCAGTTGCTTATGCTTATGCTAGTTTTGGGTTGGTGAGTGTAAGGAAGGACACGGTTCCTTTGTAAACAAAGTGCAGAACAAAGCGGTCTCTCTTGCCTAGAGGTCACTGTTTGGTGGACAGAATTACAGATTCTACCCTTTTTTTATCCACTTTTTATCCTCCTATTTTCTGTATTTTCCTCCCATCACAATTTAGTCGTTATGCCAATTCCCCCCTCCCCTTCCTGGTCGTTGCGCACATCTGCCCCCCCACTGGTCGGTCTAGGGAGCCCTGAAGTCTATCAGATGCTTCCTCCGATACATACAGTAGGAGACAGCCAGCAGCCTCTTTTCACCTGACAGCGCGGACTCTCACGCGTGGGAGGATCACACTACCTTACCCAGTCCCTTCCCTCGCTGTGCAGGCGCCCTGACCGACCTGTAGGAGTCGCTGTTTACAACGACCAGGACCCTCCCTCGCCGTCTTTCCCACCCGCTGACACTGCCAATTGTGTCAGTATGGACGGTCCGCCAAGCCGGAGGCACCGCAGCTGGATTCGATCCCACTGTCTCTGTGGTGGTAGACAGACGCTTAGTCCGCTGTGCTACCCGGCCGCCCTTCAGATTCTACCTTTAAAGATGCTGTAAGTGGTATTTTTTTGTTAAATAAATAGTTAATAGTTTGATAGCTCTTCATCCCAACAGCCATGACTGATATTATGTCCTGGTATCCCTTCCCACTGTATCCAATCAAGAGAGATAACTCTAGATATCTTCACTTAGTTCAAGAAATCTTGCCAAGCCAAAATTGCATACAGCACTGGCAGATTATTATACTTGTTTCAAGCACATTATTTGCTTAAATGTTCTCTCTCCTGATTGGATGAAGTGGGAATACCAGAAACATGTATTTTGTGTTTACTGCGGAGTGTAGGGACTGGGAGACCTATGTTACTGACCAGACACTCTATACCAGCTATTACTTTATATAACAAAAAATAAATCCCACTTACAGCACCTTTAAGTACATGCTGATAAAATACCCAGATAAAATAGTACTCAAAAGTAAAAGTCTACTAGTATTTGAAATTGTTGAAAGCTTACCGGAGGTTTGCTTACCCCTGGACTCTTCGGGGCATGTTTCAGCGACACGTCGGGCCTATGTTGATGTTTCCTCATCTGGTGGCAGCAGACCAAGGAGCAGCGTACAAGGTTTGGCTATCGAGCCGGCTTGTACACAGGTAGGCCCTGTGTCATCAGGCATTGATGTTGGTGTTAGTAATGCTTAGTTACTAAATGCTTAGTTAGTAATGAAGTGTGTTTCGGCGCCAGGGCCGGGGTGGCTTGGTGAACGTTCCACTGCAGTGGACGATTTCCTGGCTATCCTGGAGCATGCTGCTTACACTAATGCTACTAATGCTACTGCTAATGCTAATGTTGATGCTGAAATGGGTCGTTGTTCTAATATTCCCCGCCGCGGGACGTTGCCGCTTTTCCCTCCTCTTGCCCGGTTCATTGATGAAGCTCAGTCGGTTGCTAATGTGGGGGGTTTCGCTGAGTCTTATTTACCTTTTTTATGGGTAAAAGGGCTAACAACAGGGTGCAGGCCGGGTGTACCGTGGCTACGTAGCCAGGTAGCTTTGTTCCTGTGCCCCGGCGGGGATGAACGATGTCCCACCCGGCCGATGCTTGAGAGCGAATCGGCTCGGAGGGTGGCAGTATGGACGGATGAGTGGTATACTGCTGCAGGATGGTTTGTAGCGGCGGCCAGTGTTATGGCTCAGCTGGCTAGTTTCCTATCCATATTGGCGTCGGGTAGTGGGGCTATGGGTCCAGCCGACATTGTAAACATGTTGCATGTTTGTGGTGTTATAGAGATCTTGACTCAGTCGCAAGCTATAACTGCGGGGAGGATTAGGATGCTATCAACGTTTGTTGTTAGGCATGTTTGGTTGGAGCACTCTCCTCTTGGGGAAGAGGATAGGTTTTCTCTCCTCACGACTCCTTTTTCCACGGAAAGACTTTTTGGTCGTTCTGTGGAGGCGCAGGCGGTTGTTGATCTGGGTCCCACACCGCCTCACGCTGTGCAGCCAGAGGTGGGAGCATGGCCTCGTCAACGACTGTGGCGAGGCCCTCGACAGGCGGCCATGTTTCCCCCGCCAATGGTGCCCTGGGCGGAGAGTCAACAGGGATCCACAAGGCCCACAGCCTTGGCGGCCGAGGGATCGGCCATATTGGGTGTATTCGGCTTGGATAAAACAAGCCGTCGTCATTCTGCCGCGTGTAGCTCGCTCCCCGTTCAACCCTCTCTCTGTTACCCACGGAAGCGGGGCTCTGATAGTTTTCCTTTGGCTGCGGGCCGAAACTTTCTTGAAGCGCATGCGGCCCCATTCTTCACTTCTCATGGGGACAGGGGCTGACACCCAGTTGATGGCTGAGCCTGGGTCTGTCCGTGAGAATGTTGTGCTGTCGCGTGGCTCCTGCACCACACGTTGTGTGATGGGTGAGCCTGGTGTTACGGCTGCCACTAGCTACAGTGGTCAGCAGGGGGACTCGAGGCCTCTTCTGTTGAATGCACAGAAGAGGACAGACCCAGGCTCAGCCATCAACTGGGTGTCAGCCCCTGTCCCCATGAGAAGTGAAGAATGGGGCCGCATGCGCTTCAAGAAAGTTTCGGCCCACATGGGGCACTTTTAAATCTCTGTTCTTGAAGGTTATAAACTCTGTAGCCCCCCTTAGACAAACCAGAGTGAAGCAGCGATCAGACCCATGGTTTGACCACACCATAGGTGATAGTATCAAACGGAGGGACTCTGCCCTAGCCAAGTTTAACCGTTCTCAAGATAAGGCTGACTTTGATCACTTCAAAAAACTCAGGAACCAGACTCAGGAAATGATCAGGATAGCTAAGAGAGAATACTTTGCAGAAACCATCAAGGAGAACAGCAATGACCCAACTAAACTGTGGAAAACCCTCAAGCAGCTAGGCTGTGGGGGCGATGCCAACCAAAGGACTACTGAGTCCAACATAGGCCTGTCCACAGACAAGGGAATGGAGTTTGATAAAAAGAATGTAGCCACAATCTTTAATAACTTCTTTACATCGGTAGCAGGTAAGCTTGTCTCTAACCTACCTCCCAAGACAGAGCAGTTTGGTGATGACTTTGTTTCCAACTACTATAGCCAACGAGGGGTTAAGGCAAACTCGTTCTCCTTAAGCAAGGTGTCAGTAGTCAAAGTGGCTGCGATGCTGGGTGAGCTCAAAATCAAGAAGGCCACAGGTGTAGATGGCATCAGTGCCAGGTTTCTGAGGGATGCAGCCGGAGTTATAGCTCCACCAGTAACCCATATTATTAACCTCTCCCTGGACCTAGGCAAGGTACCCACCGACTTCAAGAATGCCAAAGTCATCCCTATATATAAAAAAGGGAGCAAATCTGACCCCAGCAATTATAGACCAGTCTCAATTTTAAGTGTGTTATCCAAAGTCCTAGAGAAGATAGTCCATGAACAAGTCCAGGAATATGCAAGCAGCCATGACCTCCTGTACGACCTCCAATCCGGCTTTAGGAAGTCTTACTCTACTGAAACATGTCTTCTTTATCTTACAGACAGTATCAGGAGGGAGATAGATTCAGGTAAGCTGTGTGGGCTAGTTCTTCTAGACCTACAGAAGGCTTTCGACACAGTGAACCATGACATACTGCTCTCCAAGCTTAAGGCCTTGGGTATGTCTGAGACAGTGGTCAGATGGTTCTCTTCCTACCTTGCTGATAGGGTGCAGCGGGTCGAGGTCAGTGGCACTATGTCAGAGGCCAAGCCCATTGTATGTGGGGTCCCACAAGGAAGCGTGCTAGGACCTCTCCTTTTTTTACTGTACATAAATGACATGTCAGCAGCATGCTCATGTAACTTGTTTTTATTTGCAGACGACTCAGCCCTGCTAGTCTCACACAAGGATCAGAACACACTAGAACAGATGCTAGGTGAAGAACTTGCAGGGGTCAGCAGGTGGCTTTCGGACAACAGGCTTTCTCTTCACCTAGGTAAAACAGAGGCAGTACTATTAGCCTCCAAGCCCAAGCTCAGGAAAGCACGGGAGTTTAATATCCAGCTAGGAGCTGTAACCCTAAAACAGCAAAAAAAAGCGAAGTATCTAGGCTGTATGATAGACGGGAGCCTAGATGGGGAGGCTATGGCCTCCCAAGTACTGGGCAAAGTCAACGCCCGCACCAGGTACCTAGCTAGGGAAACTGGGCCAATGCTCCCTTACTTTCTCTGGAGCCCAGGATTGGAACAAGCTGCCTATCCCCATCAAGCAGAGCTTGAGCCTCCACAGCTTCAAGAGAAGCGTCAGGAAGTGGCTCATGGACAGAATAGAAGAATAGCCCCCTATAGTTTGAATGGGCTTCCAATCAGTTTTTAGTTATTGTGGGGTATACAATTTTAGCAATAGGTTAGTCTTTTAATGTTTTAAATGTATGAGTTTTGTGTTATTGTCAGTTTTTAGTTATTGTGGGGTATACAATTTTAGCGTTAGGTTAGTCTTATAATGTTTTAAATGTATGAGTGTTGTGTTATTGACGTGTTTTTTTGTTGTGGCCTAACAGCCCTGGGACCATGACGGAAATAAGGGTTTTACTCTTTCTCATGTTATCCTTTGGATCCTTGTTGTGTGTTTTTAATCCATCAATAAAATCAAATCAAATCAAATCAGCAAGGGTTACCCCGGCCTCGCCTTCGCCAGGCGGGGTATCACGCTGATGCCTCCCACTCCTGTGAGAGCGGCAGTGGTCTGCAAAGAAGAGGCGAGCGTGATTTGGGTGATAGCAATATCACTGCAGGGCTTCGGCGTGTAGGAGCCCATGGGGTCCTCATGCCTTGCGTGTCTAGCTGTAGAACAACTCCTCAGCATGCGCTAGAGGGGTGTTCAGGGGGGGGTTGTGTGTCAACCAGTTTGATGACAGCTTCTCCCGTATCAAACCGGCCCTTTCTGTCGGGGTCCCCACTTGGGTGCATCGCACAGCGGGAGGGACCGGGTCAACTATCTACTGTTCCTTGCGGCCCAGCGTCAGTTGACGGCGGGTGCGCTGTGGGATTATTTTCACATATTGCGACAAGAATGCCGTGTGGGGGGGGGTGGATAGAGAGAACGTTGAAGGAGGGGCTTGTGTTGCAGTTTGCGCAACCCCACCCTCCGTTCTCAGGTTTGGTGCCGACCCTATTGTCAGGGTCAGAAGCAGTGACAGCCCTGGCCGACGAGATCCAATCTCTGTTGGCGAAGCAGGTTGTAGTCGTGGTCCCGAGAGAGGCGATGTCAGGCGTCTACTCCCGTTATTTTCTGGTGCCCAAGAAAACGGGGGGGGGGGGTCAGACCTATACTGGATCTGTCCGCGTTCAATCGGTTGATTGTAGCGAGACCGTTCAGGATGTTGACCGTCAAACTCCTTCTGCTTGCTGTCAGAAGGGGAGACTGGTTCACCTCCATAGACCTGAAGGATGCGTATTTTCTAAGGCTGTCAAATATATCGCGTTAATATCGCGTTAACTCCCGATTCTATTAATGCCACTAATTTTTTTAACTCAAGATTAACTAAAAAAAAAAAAAAAAAAAAAAAATGTCTCTCATTGCTACTATGTTTGTTTCTGAAGTGTGTGTGTGTGTGTGTGTGTGTGTGTGTGTGTGTGTGTGTGTGTGTGTGTGTGTGTGTGTGTGTGTGTGTGTGTGTGTGTGTGTGTGTGTGTGTGTGTGAGATATAGAGAGAGAGGGGGGTGAGAGAGATGAGGAAGGGGCAAAAGAGAAAAAGAGCTGGGAGAGTGTGTGTGAGGGAGAGAGGGGGGTGTGTGATTAATCAGCCCTTGTGTGTGTGAATGTAACAAGTTCCTAACGTTTTCTTTCCCCTATTAATTCATGCACACTTTATTCATTGTTTTAAATTATTATTTTCTTTTAAGTTATTTTGTGCATCACTCTGTTTTGAATTTGATGCAAATTTGCAATGCATGAGGGTCATCCTTTTGTGTTAAATGGCTGCACAAAGCAAGCATTTGTTGACTCGCATGTTGATAAGAGTATTAAAACTTGGAACTTGAAAAAGATCTGTTTAAGGTAAAAAAAAATTAAAAAAAAAATGTGATTAATTTGCGATTAATCGCGAGTTAACTATGGACAATCATGCGATTAATCGAGTTAAATATTTTAATCGTTTGACAGCACTAGTATTTTCACATCCCGATTTTCCCTCTTCACAGGAATTCCTGCGGTTCCTGTTTCAGGGCGTAGCGTACGAGTACCAGAGGTTGCCGTTCGGCTATTCTCTGGCTCCCTGCACATTCACCAAGTGCGTAGCGACTGCGCTGGAGCCTCTACGTCGTCGGGGAATACGGGTTCTATTCTATCTCGACGACATTCTACTCCTCAGTCGTTCGGAGGAGGTTGCCAGGTCTCATACCAGGCTGGTGGTGGAATTCCTCACCAGGCTGGGTTTTGCTGTGAACTGGAAGAAGAGTACACCTCTTCCCAGTCAACAGGTGGAGTACTTGGGCTTGACGTTGAGGTTAAGGCCCATGATTGTAACCCTCTCGGAGCAGCGGCGGGTGTCTATCCTTCGCGCGCTCGGGGGTTTCCGTCTGGGAGGGACGGTCACGGCGCTGCAAGTGATGTGCCTGCTCGGTATGATGGCATCTGCTCACACGGTGGTTCCTCTTGGTCTCCTCTTCATGAGGAGGATACAGACGTGGTTTTTCTCTATGGGGATAGATCCGGTGAGGGACAAATGGAAACGGTTGACGGTTCCTTTGTCGATATGGGGAGATCTCGCCCATTGGAGGAGGCTGGGTATCCTCACCATTGGGGTCCCCATGGGCAGCAGGCGCTCACACGTCACGGTCTTCACCGACGCCTCTCTCACGGGTTGGGGAGGGACGTGTCAGACCCACGCAGTGGGGGGCAGCTGGACGAAAGTCCATGCTGGCCAGTCTACCCCGCACATCAATGTGTTGGAATTGAAGGCGGTCCTCCTGGTCCTCAAACGGTTCGACCACCTGGTGGTAGGCGAGCACGTTATGGTCAGAACGGACAGTATGACGGCAGCGGCGTATATCAACAGGCAGGGTGGGACTCGTTCCATCCGCCTGCACCGGGCGGCGGTCGAACTTTGGCTATGGGCATCTCGCAGGCTGCGCAGTCTGAGGGCGCTCCACATCCCTGGTGCAGAGAATGTGGGCGCGGATATGATGTCTCGGGGCGGTCCTCGTTACGACGAGTGGGAACTCCGCCCTGACATAGTCAGACAGATCTGGGATCGTTTCGGGGAGGCCTCGGTAGATCTGTTTGCGAGCCGACGCTCTCACAAGTGCCCCTTGTGGTTCTCGGTCAGTCGAGCAGATCATCCCCCCTTGGGGGTGGATGCCTTCTCGATCTTTCCATGGCTGCCCGGTCTTCTGTACGCCTTTCCTCCTGTACAGCTGTTGGGTCAGCTGTTGGAGCGGATACGGACGGTGATCCTGGTCGCGCCGGACCGGGGCACGGCAGTGTGGTTTCCGGTCTTGATCCAGCTACTGGTCGCTCCGCCTTGGGTTATTCCTTGGTCGGCGACGGCCCTCTCTCAGCAACACGGGTCGCTGTTCCAGTACCCGGTGTTGAGCCAACGCCTGTTGGTGTGGCTGGTGGGAGGGTAAGTCTGGAGAGGATGGACCCTTCTGTGGTTAATACCATCCGGAATGCTCCCTCCACTGTCGCGCTTTACGCGGGCAGATGGCGTGTGTTCCAAGAGTGGTGTAAGGCGGGGGGCTGGGACCCAGTCTCCTGCCCCCTGGATGCTGTCCTTGGTTATCTCCAGTCTCTCCTTGGTAGACTGTCGGCTTCGACGGTGAGGGTATATGCGGCGGCTATATCCTCCTATCATGAGGGGTTTGAGGGGGATGTCTTGTTCAGCCACCCTCTTGTGAAGCGTTTCCTGCTTGGCGCTCGACGCGTTAAGCCGGTGCAACGCTCTTTGGCTCCGAGTTGGGATCTTCAATTGGTCCTCGGTCGGTTGTCCTTGGCCCCGTTTGAGCCACTTGAGCAAGCGCCGTTGGGACAGCTGTCTTTCAAGACCGCGTTCTTGCTGGCTGTCACCTCCGCTAAACGCGTGGGTGAGCTCTGTGCTCTTTCAGTACGTCCAGAGTGCCTGTCTTTTCGTTACGATTGCGGTGCCACTCTGCGGCCTAATCCTGCTTTCGTGCCTAAGAATATCCGGAGTTCCTTCCGCTCCAGGGATATTGTGGTTCAGGCATTTCGTCCGCCTCCTCATGCTAGTGAGTTAGATGCGGGCCTTCACCTGTCATGTCCGGTCCGTGCTTTGGGAATTTACCTCAGCCGTACTCAGGACCTCAGGGTTACCGATCAGCTTTTTGTCTGTCACGGTGGTTCTCGTGCCGGTAAGGCACTATCGAAACAGCGCCTGTCCAATTGGTTCTGCTACACGTTGGCCGGGCTGGATCCCCCTGGGGGCGTCAGGGCGCACTCCACTCGTGGGGTGGCTGCCTCTGCCGCTCTGCTGGGTGGGGCCTCGGTGGAGGACATCTGTGCTGCAGCTTCATGGTCCTCCCCGGGCCCCTTTGTAAGGTTTTACCTCATGGACATGACCGGGGGTTCTGTCTCCCAGGCAGTTCTGGGGTCTGTGGCCTTTCCTGCTTCCCGTCCTTTGGTAGGGTAGCAGGAGTGTGTGGGTATGGGCCACAGTGTGTTAGGTCACACGTGGTTCCGCCTGTGCTGTGTGTTCAAGGGGTTCTAGTTCCCTCTTGCTCGCACTCAGGTGGAGTTGACTGCGCCCCCCCTTCATTAGGAAGGATGGGGTGATGGGACTCCCCAACCCCTTGATGTGGGCTTACGGGTCCTCAGGGGGTACATCTGACGGGCCTCGCGTCCGCTCTACCCCATATCTCGATAGGCTTAAGAGCGGGACGCGATGGCCAAGTATGATAATATAACGAAAGGTTATGTATATAACCTAGTTATATGAGTACTGGCTAAGCGTCCCGCTCTTAACGGCCCTGAGTTCCCTTTTGAGGAATCTTTTCCTGGAAACGGGTTTTTTGGCGAGGAAGAGTGTTTGGTGACCATGCCTAGTGTCTTATAGGCTACGCCTCCATAGGGGCGGGACCCGGCAGGTGATGGGCGTATTTGTTTTTTCGTTAGTGGAGTACAGTAGGTACATGAGATGAGGTATATCTCGATAGGCTTAAGAGCGGGACGCTTAGCCAGTACTCATATAACTAGGTTATATACATAACCTTTTGTTATGCTCCTCTGATTATGTCCTCTTGAATTTGAAAGTACATAACCTTCATACATTTTTGCCATGTTTTCTATGCTAAATGTTTTTCTTCAAAGTAACTAGTAACTGATGCATTCGGATACATGTAGTGAAGTAAAAATACAAAGTTCCCTCAAATTAAAATGAGTACATTGTACTTAAAATTACTTAAATAAAAATTGTACTTACAGTTGGTATACAGTACTTTTTTACTATCCACCACTGATATAATTGTGGCTGTCCAAGTATTCTGTTGATGATCTATTATACATCACAGTTAGGTTAGACTTAGCCACAACAGTGTCTCAGCTTGCTAGTGTACATGGATCACACATATGTTTATACATTTTCACTATGTACTTAAAGGTGCTATAGATAGTATCTTTTGCACCTTTAAGAGTTTGTGTATATAGATTATTTGCTGAAACCACACCTACTGGATTGTTGTAATATCATGTATAGTCTGGTAAGAAAGCTTTGTAAAAAATAAATCCATCTCCATCGCTCAATTGGTTCAATATGTCCACTTCTGCCTCCCTGCTCTGCCTTTCATCAGAGGCGTTTCCAAGGAAACGGACATTCAATTCACCTTATTATTATCACATTATGAAACATTATTACCCCTGGCTGAAGCACACAGGTCTGGAGATAGTTGGTGAAATGTCTGCATCGTCCTCCTTCCTCCAACACGGCTGCACGGTGACGACGGTTGCTATATGACACAATGAGATTATTATTATAAACTAGTCACAGTGGAACAGTAATATTGTGTTTTCCAGTGTTTTACTTGCTCTACCACTGCACAGAGCGCAAGCCTTTTCTTTCAAAAAGAGGTCACAGGCAGCCATGCTGGAAGAGAGAGGACTACACAGGCAGCCATGTTGGAAGAGAGAGGACTACACAAGCAGCCATGTTGGAAGAGAGAGGACTACACGAGCAGCCATGTTGGAAGAGAGAGGACTACACGAGCATTCCGTGCGAGGCCTCTATTGGTGACGTTGTTTTGAGCCGGTGGATATTGTTCTTCTCTGATTTCCATAGTCAGGGACGCTTTTCTCTGCCACAGAGATATCACTGTTATTATTTGATCAACAATCCAATATTCCATCTGGGTTACACTCGCTTGACTTTTATTATGATGCATCTATATAGATATAGAATAATGAATAGCCGGGAAATAAGAGCCCTTCTCCTGAGGGGGGGGGGGGGGGGGGGGGGGGCAGCCACGGATACCATCCATCCTCGACTTAGATCAGTGTGCTGAGCTGGAATGATGTGTGGCTGGGATGATGTGTGACTGGGATGATGTGTAACTGGGATGATGTGATGCTGGGATGATGTGATGCTGGGATGATGTGATGCTGGGATGATGTGATGCTGGGATGATGTGATGCTGGGATGATGTGATGCTGGGATGATGTGATGCTGGGATGATGTGATGCTGGGATGATGTGTGGCTGGGATGATGTGATGCTGGGATGATGTGATGCTGGGATGATGTGTGACTGGGATGATGTGATGCTGGGATGATGTGATGCTGGGATGATGTGATGCTGGGATGATGTGATGCTGGGATGATGTGATACTGGGATGATGTGTGGCTGGGATGATGTGATGCTGGGATGATGTGATGCTGGGATGATGTGATGCTGGGATGGTTTGTATACTTGTACTTTTACTCAAATACATTTCAGAGGGAAAAAAATATTAAAATGAAAAGTTGGCCCACGATGGAATGGGTTTGAGACCCCTGGTCTATCCCTTGCAATAAAATACACTGGTAGGTGAGGAGGAGGATCTTGTAGGGGAGTGGGTCTGAGGCCTCACTATAACCCCCGCCCCCCCCCAGAGCTCAGACAGGAGTGGGTCTGAGACCTCACTATAAACCCCCCCCCCCAGAGCTCAGACAGGAGTGGGTCTGAGACCTCACTAAACCCCCCCCCCAGAGCTCAGACAGGAGTGACCTCACTATAAACCCCCCCCCAGAGCTCGGACAGGAGTGGGTCTGATACCTCACTATAAACCCCCCCCACCCCCCCCCCCCCCCTCACTATAGACCTCACTATAAACCCGGAGAAAAGATAAACATACAGCATATTTCGAAATACAATTAGCAAACATGTGACGCAGCCATTGTACTGTACTGCATACTGTATATTAATACTGTACTGCATACTGTATATTAATACTGTACTGCATACTGTATATTAATACTGTACTGCATACTGTATATTAATAGCACCAATATGAATTTGGAGAAGTGCACCCGCAACTCAATTATCTTGTGCATCGCAAGGCGGCTGGGCGGCGCAGCGGACACTGCGCTCGTCACCAACGCAAGAGACACCGGGTTCGAATCCGTCTGTCGGCGTTGCCTCCGGCTCGGGCCGGCCGTCATACTGACTTAATTGGCAGAGTTTAGCGGGAGGGGAGTCGATGGGTCGTATTCTGGACGTTGTAAACAGCGACTCCTACAGGTCGGTCAGGGCGCCTGCTCAGCAGAGACAGGAAGTAGCGGGGGGTAGTGTGAGCCTCCCACGCGTTACACCTCGCCAATGAGAGTCCGCGCTGGCAGGTGAAAAGATGTGACAGGCTGCCTCCTCGTGTATCGGAGGGGACACGTGATGCAAGGCTTCCATCCTCCCTACAACCGGCCAGTGGGGGGCATATGCGAGCATCGTTCAAGACAGGGCAGGGGAGAATTGGCACAGCGAAATTGGGATGGGAGAAGAATTGAAAAAGAGGAGAAAAAGTGGATTAAAAAAAATTATCTTGTGCATCAATCACTAGGGTAGAATCTGTACTTTAGACACACTGTTATGATAACCTCACCTCGTCTAAACCACTGCAGTCGTACCCGTGCAACTGTAGGCAGGCTGATATTTAATTATTGATGTAGAAGATTATACCTCAGCTGCTCTTACTGTAAACAAAGGTGTTCCACAAGGTTCTATTTTGGCCCCTGTCTTATTTTCCATCTTTATAAATGAATTAGGAAATGGGATAAACCCAGCACGTTTTCATTTATACGCCGATGATACAGTTGTTTACACAGTGGCTTCCTCTTTAACTCAGGCCATAGAGCTTCTACAGGATGCTTTTAATACACTACAACACTCCTTGCTAAGGCTAAGACTGGTCCTTAATGCAAAAAAGACCAAGTACATGACCTTCTCTCGCTCTCGAGCTAATACAGCTGTCCCCCCGATTCTGACACTGGAAGGGACATGCCTTGACAAAGTAGCATCCTATAAATATCTGGGCATATGGATTGATGAAAAGATGGCCTTTGATGTTCATATTGGGAACCTACTGAGAAAACTTAGACCTAAACTGGGCTTTTTCTTCCGGTTAAAGAAATGTTTCCCGTCTGAAGCCAGGAAGAGAATTGTGCAGAGTTCCTTTCTGCCTGTATTAGACTATGGCGATGTAATCTATATGCATGCTCCTTCCTCCCTGCTTAAAAAGCTGGATTCTGCGTACCATACTGCCATACGTTTTGTAACAGGTGCAGGCTCTCGCACCCACCACTGCACTTTGTATCAGTCATTAGGATGGTCCTCTCTGTACCAAAGAAGACAATCACACATGTTGATTTTTATCCTTAAGTCATTGCTAGGTAAGCTGCCCTTATATATCTCCAGACTTCTGTCCTTTTATACTTGCTTTTTTAATACCAGACGAGCAGCAAATGGGATGCTGTTAAATGTTCCTTTGATGCAGTCAGAGCTTGGTAAAGCTGCATTCTCCCACTATGCTCCCTTTTTATGGAATATGTTGCAAGTAAAACTTTGTCTACAGGCACTTCCTACTGTGAATGCTTTTAAAGGTATGCTACGATTAGCCCTTTATGAAACATGTAACTGTTTTACCTGATGCTATTGTTGATGTGATTCTGCTCCTTGCCACTGCACAAATGACCCTCTGTATTTATATTTGAATTGTATGTTTTTTGTTTAATGCCCTGTTTTATGTTGAAACTTGTTGTGTGCTGTGTTGGTCAGGACTCCCTGGAAGAAGAGATCTTGTATCTCAATGGGACATTCCTGGATAAATAAAGGATAAATAAATAAAAAATAAAAAAATGTGAATGTAGCCTATTAAGAGATAACCGTTAACATTGTGTATCTGGCCTTGGACACGTTCAATCAATAAACCCTCAACACATGTATTTGTGCTCATGCAAGCATAACAGATTTTTGTTTGTTTGTTTTTGAAGAGGAATGTGGGCAGTCCAAGGGAGACAAGGTAGAGGAGACTCAGGAGAGGAGGTTCTTTATTGAGACAGTAGGAAGGCTGAGAGGGAGACACAGGAGAGAAGGTTATTTATTGAGACAGTAGGAAGGCTGAGAGGGAGACAGAGTAGAGGAGACACAGGAGAGCAGGTTATTTATTGAGACAGTAGGAAGGTTGAGAGGGAGACAGAGTAGAGGAGACACAGGAGAGAAGGTTCTTTATTGATACAGTAGGAAAGCTGAGAGGGAGACAGAGTAGAGGAGACACAGGAGAGAAGGTTCTTTACTGAGACAGTAGGAAGGCTGAGAGGGAGACAGAGTAGAGGAGACACAGGAGAGAAGGTTCTTTACTGAGACAGTAGGAAGGCTGAGAGGGAGACAGAGTAGAGGAGACACAGGAGAGAAGGTTCTTTACTGAGACAGTAGGAAGGCTGAGAGGGAGACAGAGTAGGGGAGACACAGGAGAGAAGGTTCTTTATTGAGATAGTAGGAAGGCTGAGAGAGAGACAGAGTAGAGGAGACACAGGAGAGAAGGTTCCTTATCAAGACAGTAGGAAGGCTGAGAGGGAAACAGAGTAGAGGAGACACAGGAGAGAAGGTTCTTTATTGAGACAGTAGGAAGGCTGAGAGGGAGACAGAGTAGAGGAGACACAGACAGTAGGAAGGCTGGGAGGGAGACAGAGTAGAGGAGACACAGACAGTAGGAAGGCTGGGAGGGAGACAGAGTAGAGGAGACACAGACAGTAGGAAGGCTGGGAGGGAGACAGAGTAGAGGAGACACAGGAGAGAAGGTTCTTTATTGAGACAGTAGGAAGGTTGAGAGGGAGACAGAGTAGAGGAGACACAGGAGAGGAGGTGGAGGAGGGATCAGAGGGTTCTAGAGAGGGGGCGTTGACCACTACACCACCCCTGGACACACACATCTAAACAAAAAATAAAAAAATAAAATAAAACACTATCGAATTCCGCAAAGGATCGATAGAACTCGCGTGATGAAATAAGCATTTCAACTAGTTGCATTTCACAGCGTCAGCCAAACACAAAGAGGAGCAGGACGTCTGGCCAATCGGAGGAGCCGATTCTAGAGGTGTGATGAAAGCAGCGGACTGGAGGATGATGGGGGGGGAGGAGGGAGGCAGGGCTGTGGGCAGGTGTCTCCTGGGTATATCAGCCGTTCTTACTTCAACCCTCTCCTCTGCTGCTCCCTGGTCCACTGTTTCTCCTGGAAGGTAAAAATGTTTTCCCAGTTCCACACTGTCCTTGATCAGCATTAAAGATGTGGTGTTTTCTTTGTTAATTAAGATAAGTGTTAAGTAGCTCTCTACAGATACAGTACAGTGTTCAAGAAAGCCCATAGTCTCGGCTTTTTCATTTGAGGAAGCTTAGATCCTTCGATATCAGCACGTCACTTCTTCATGTGTTCTATCAAGGTATCCTGGCTAGTGTCCTGTTTAATGCTGTTCTCTGCTGGGGGGGGGGGGGGGGGCAGCATCACTGTTTCTGACAAAAAACATATAAATAAAATCATTAAAAAGGCTGGCTCAGTGATTGGCCTCCCTCCTGATTCCTTGGAGATTATTATTGCCAAGCGAACTAGAACTAAACTGAACGCCATTTTATCTTTTGAATGCCTACCGTACAATATTTTTGATGCTCTGCGAAGCTCATTTAGCGATATTGTTGACAAATGAAAGGGCGATGTAGCGAAATGCATCATTCCTCCAAGCCAGTGGCGGCTCGCCACTAGGGGCGCAAGGGCGCCGACCCACCTGCTGGCCAGCTGCTGTTAAATCAGAGAAGAAGACAATAAAACTTTTTAGTTTTTGTGTTTTATAGCCCTATAAATAATATAAACATGTTTAAAATGAATAATATTTACTCATTTTAAGTATGTTTGTATTTCCAATGCACAATATAACGTTATTATCTAAATTAAAAAAACATCGTTTTCATGAGCAGGAAGTGACGTTTTTTTTTATTTTTTCGTATTTCTCGCCCGGGCTAGAAGCGATAGCGCTCTGAGTGCGCGTCACAGTTTGATCGCTATCTCCGTCACAGCCAATCAGTGCATACGCCGTTGTGCGTTGAAATATGACTATTATGTTGGAATCCGAGCGCGATTTGAAGCGGTCTAGGCAGCAGCGTGAACTTCCGTGAAGAATTTCCATAGCCGCATTTTCGTGGAGACGCTCTCTGATTGGCCGACGCGATGCCAGTTTTTTTCCATAGCCGCATTTCTCGGGTTGGCTTAGAGAGAGAATGCAACACAGCAACAGCAGTTCAGTCGACTCGTCAACAACAACAGCAACTACACTGAGCTTAGGCACTCTTTCAAAGTTGGTTAAGGTTAGAGTTTGTCTTAGAGCATGGCGATAGAACGCCAGGTAGTTTGCAGGCTGTTCGAGGCGGAAATGGACAAAGACACAGCTCTTCACTCACACAGCTTGTTGGCTAACAACAAGCTATATGGATGCGGACATGAATGGATGGACATCAACACAGGCTGGATGGACAATGCCATGGAGTGGATATACTTTATCAACAAGCCAACAACAAGGTAGATTAGCGATCTTAACTCTAGTTTAATACATGATACGTTGTCTACTGATGCCGCATAACGTTGTAACGTTACAGCTACTGCTAGCTGTTAGCTCCGTCATCTTAGCTGGTCACTTTTATAAGTACTTCATGGAAACGGAGTAACGTTAACGTTTAAACGTTATGTCGAGGTCATACAATACTACAGTCGACATAAGGTTAACGTTACCCCGTTTCCATGAAGTGTTTAAATAGCAGCAATCTTGTTGAAAATGTAACTTTACTAAAATGCTCTCTCTCTCTCTCTCTCTCTCGCTCTCGCTCTCGCTCTCTCTCTCTCTCTCTAATTTCGCCGCATGTGGGACATAACCACTCAGACAATGAATGGTAACTTGTTTAAAATAACGAGCTTTACAAATGTGTTTATTATTGAATGGATCTGACATCATCTGAGAGAGAGAGAGAGAGCGAGAGAGAGAGAGAGAGAGAGAGCGAGAGAGAGAGAGAGAGTGAGCTGTGCGTGTTTGTGTTGGGCTTTTTTTACCAAAGATAGCGCCCCTAGTGGCGAAGTACCCAGCGGCCGCCACTGCTCCAAGCTCCATTAAACCTGGACCAGTGGTGTCTGATATATTGCTCCAGATGGATGAATGGACAAGCAGAGATGATACTCTTTTTCAGCATATTTTAGTAAATCCAGGAACAGAGTGGCGAAACTCATCATTCCTCCTAAGTTTAATCAAAATTGGACTGAGACACCATGCGTGATGGGCGGATGGTCAAACGGACGGAGACCAATCTGTCAAAATATTGTCCTACTTGTCCTTCAAATCCCTCATATTACAGGAACAAGGACACGAGTTCCATATATGTGAAACATTCACTTGAGCGACAACGGCTCAGGAGGTAGAGCGGTCATCCGGTAATTGGAAAGTTCCCGGTTTGATTCCCACTCCTTCGTGGCCTCAAAGCGTCCTTGAGCAAGACACTTAACCCCTAATTGCTCCCGATGAGCAGGTTGGCACCTTGCCTGGTCGCCTCTGCCGTCGGTGTGTGGATGTGTGAGTGAATGTGAATGAGGAACAAAATTGTAAAGTGCTTTGGATAAAAGCGTTATATATATATGCACCATTTACCATTTAGAGACGTACTTCAACATCGCCATGACCGCCGGGGCAAGTAGCAGTTGTATTCTTAGAAGGTGTAATATCTGTAGTCTAAATAGTAAACGTATAACTCACAGTATAAGATGAATTTTGCAGTGATATACAACCTTATAACTCCCAGCTGGTGTAACAGAAACCCAAGAGAATTGGGCATGTTTCACTTTAAAATGGGAATGCATACCAGACTTTATAAATTCTAAGATATTTTCTGAATTATTGTATTTTTTTCATTCATAGATTTATCCAGTCATTTCACATCAAGGTTTCACTTAGTAATTTCCCGGTTGTATGCGAGGAGATTAAAGGGAGGAGAGGACGTGGCCATCATATCCCACACACTAGTCACACCACTCCACCAGCATACCCCATCTCCCATTGGGCGGATGAGCCTCCACTATATGAAAAGCCTTGGTTGTAAGTAGGGATGTCCGATATTATCGGCCGATATCGGCATTAAAATGTGATATCGGAAAATATCGGTATCGGTTAAAAAAAAATATTATTTTTTAATCCATTTTTCTTTTTTTTTACATTTCTATAACCTTTATTTACCCAGGCAAGCAAGTAAGAACAAATTCTGATTTTATTTATTGTCAAACGTATGCATAATGTTGTGTTAATTCCACAACAAGAGATATGTAATGTTAATTACCTGAAATTATTAAAACATTTTGGGGGGGGGGGGAACCCTGCATATATCGGTATCGGTTGATATCGGTATCGGAAATTAAGAGTTGGACAATATCGGTATATCAGTATCGGTAAAAAAGCCAATATCGAGCATCCCTAGTTGTGAGAGATGTCCAGTTCAGCTAAAGACCACATAGGTGTTGTCTGATAAAGTTGGGGATAGGCATTGATTCTTTAATACTCATAAAAAAAAATTATTAAGTATATGCGGAAATCACTTTATGCCGGCACCTACGCTGTGTAGTGCATTGAGCGGGGACCCTATTAACCGCTACACTGCTGAGAGGCATACAGCTCACTAGCTAGCCAGGTGGCACAACCAGCTGGTATCAGCAGGGAGAACCGAAAAGAAACATGAACGTTTTATACGTTTGCCATGTTGTTTCACTAAAGCTCACACATTTCAAGCGTCGGTGCATGTAACTGTTGGAATGAATGCTTTTGTTCCTAACGCTAGCCCGAAACACTCCCCTGACAGCAGACGGCTAGCTCCCATGTTTGATTTGTCTTGAGCTGCATTTTAAAGGCGTCAACAGAAACTGCAGATCGTACGCCTATAGGACGAGTGTTCCACAATATCGGAGTCATAACTTCAAAGACACAATCACCTTTTATTTTGAGTCGAGAGCGAGGGACAACCAGTACACTGGTCAGAAGACCTCATTGACCTACTGGTGATTAAATGGATTACTCAGGACAACCAGTACACTCTGGTCAGAAGACCTCAGTGACCTACTGGTGATTATATGGATTACTCAGGACAACCAGTACACTGGTCAGAAGACCTCATTGACCTACTGGTGATTAAATGGATTACTCAGGACAACCAGTACACTCTGGTCAGAAGACCTCAGTGACCTACTGGTGATTATATGGATTAGGTCACAGATGTATCCAGGTGCCTGACCATGCATGGTTCTATACTGTGTGTGAAGTACAGTACCTTACAATGAAACCTAAACTGAATGGGAAGCCAGTGTGAGGAAGACAGGTTGGGTGTGATGTGAGTTGACCTGCTGGACCTGCTCCGTAGTCGTGCAGCAGAGTTCTGGACCATCAGATGGTTAGACACGACAAGGGGTAGGGGTGAAAAGGGGATTGCAGTCATCCAGCCTGGATGATATATAAACATGTGAATGATCAACTCTAGCTCAAGTTCTGGCAATGTTTCTTAAATGGAAAAAAGATGTACAGATGTAAGATGTATTAACACTTTGATATGTTGATCGAAGTACAGATATAATAGAGATGTCTAAGGTTAGACTATTGTTAGGTTTTAGTGAGTTTTTCCTTACCTTCGTGTGGGGTATGTCTGGGAGTGCTTGCATTCTTTCATTTATTTGCATTTATTTTAAATTTGTTGGACCTTATGGTGTTCTTGTTCTGTTCTTGACTTATTGTTATGTTTCTTCTTGACTTGTTTAAAGAAGACATGTACGGCCCATGGGGACATTAACGTGTGTTGTCGGGCCTTACAAATACATTTTATTTTATTTGATTTGTACAGCTGAAGAAAGGGACTCAATACACTGATCAACCTGGGAAGCTATGCTATCTGAAGCAATGATAGGGACCTTAGTCTTATCTGCGTTTAGCTGTAAAAGGTTGTTAGCCATCCACAATGGTCATTCAAACAATTGTGCAAAACAGACAGTTTGTCAGTCTCATCAGGCTTAAAAGAGACATACAGCTGAATATCATCAGCGTAACAGTGATATGATGAGATACCTTTACAGTTGCTAATAATATAACCAAAGGGACGCATATACAAGGCAAATAATATAGGACCCAACACAGAACCCCGAGACACACCACAGGAAAGGCTTCATACAATTATTTCTAAATAACATACATTTCAAGTCAGCATAAATATTTGTGTCAGCACTCAAAACTAGTTGTAAATCTTTTTACATGCCTATAATGTGTTCTCCATCCACATTCTCGTGTAAATTTGGGGGAATAATTATTTAGCTGCACAACACATCAAATGCCAGGACGCGCTTAACAAGCCACGTGCAAATCCTACAAATGTATCCATACATTTTTTGAAGTCAGAACGGATGGATTTCTAACTAACTAACAACAAGTTGAAGAGGCTCTTGAAAAGGAAGTATCCCTTCCACTGATAACGTTAGCTGTGCAGGCCATTCAGGTCATTCCCTCTCACTCACTCAAGTTGTGACATTAATGAGACAGTTACATCAACAGCGATGTTTCAGTTATTCCAGTCCACTAATCCTGATCTGATACAGCCAGATAATGCATCGGCTAGTATCTTTGTAAACTGGAAGTTCAATTCTACCCTAAAGCCATAAAGGATTAGGGCTCCCCGCGTCTGATTGCAGAGTCTATTTTGTAACGACAGAGCTGTACATTCTCTCTCGCTCCCTCCGTGTCAGTTCTGCATAATAATGATCACAGGCATTGGTGATATGAACATGCTACTTGTTTAATGCAGATAAGAGATCAATACAAATACTATACAATATCTGCACTTGTTAATTGGATGTCTATTCTATTCCACACAGAACTGCATCTTGCAGTGGTCTCTCTTCCTAAGTCCAACATCTTTGTGATACACAAGATATATATTGTTCCGTTGTAATCACTGACTTCTGGGTGAGCACAATTACACAATTATAAATACTTTTACTCATTTCCAACTGATAGTGAATGCATTTGAAAATGTATGCATCTTTTTAGCATGTTACACATTTTTTTTTGCACGTTACAATCTCGTTACAATCTCTAACTTTTAAGTCGTCAGATGATTTATCATCCGGCCCCCTGCTGAGACGGTTTTAAATTTAAATCTGCATCATTCGGGGTGTTTCGAGTTCATAAAGATTTAATAGAGGACACAAACAGTTGCGGATGTGGACGTAATAACAAGAGATAAATACTGAACAATATCTGCACTTGTTAATAAAAATAATAATAATACATTACATTTATATATCGCTTTTATGGTGCTCGTAATACGTTGTCTATTACTTCCACATAGAAGTGCTTCTTGTGCTGTTCTCTCTCTTCTATGTTTCTGCAACCTCTGATCAACAACAGTTTTCTTACATCATCAAGCATAGGCCTTGATATCATCCCCAAATCATATATATGGGCGTATTATTGTTGTCATAATAATTTTTGCTATTCTTATTTAATCTGAATAATAATAAGTGTCACACACTTGTCTTGCAAGCTCTTGTACTGATTCATATAAACATGCTTACATGTTTTTGACTAGGGATGTCATTGCTACCTGTAAAATGTAATAGTTTCTCAGTGTGCCATATGGGGGAAGTGTCTCTAATGACAATAATCATGACATTTGAGACTTTCTGCAGAATTGATATTCTGGTTTGACTTTTGGTGTGCCTTGAGGTTCTGGTTTGACTTTAGGCTCTTCAGACTCTGTAACAGAAGAGCTGTTTCAGTGGAATGCTTCTGACAGATTGGTATTCATCCAAGATGTTGTGTCTAGTTAAGACAGTAGTCAATCATTCGCCGATTGCGAAAAATACAACAGGGTTGTAGCCAATGAGTGTAGCTTTCCAATGATACCCCACATGGGGTTGTGCGAATCAGGGATCTACAGGTGAAAATTGACCAGCGAAAACAGGAAGTGAAACACACACAGAACGCTGTGTTTGCAGGGCTATATCTATATTCTATATTCTAGCTATGGAGACAATACGATGGTTCATTTGACATCAACTATCCATTGTTCAACATGTGAAAAAGAATACATTTTGTCATGTATATGTTCGAGTGTTATACCGTGGTGAATATTGTATAGTTTCAGAGTGATCCTGGCTAATTCCTGGTAACTGTGCTATGGAGCGATATGTGAATTTAGCTAAAAGCGTTGGCGTTGCTCGCCTGGACACGCTACTATTTCCAAATCAAAGGTATATAATAGGTATTATGTTTCATCATGAATGCATGAAAGGGGGGGGTGGTCGTTTTTTTGATGCTTTGATCGTCAGCATCGGCATACGTTTTGGAGTACGTTACATTATGATCGTTGCGATCGATGTGAAATCATTGTTGGATCAAAGTAGTATTGATGTCATACAGTCCTTACCTTTACTAGCAGGTATCCCAAAAAGAATATTCCAATTGTCTGATCACGATTTCCAGTATTGATGTTTATCGGGTCTCTGACATGAAGTGGCACAAGATATGCCTCAAGTGTGCTGAACGCGTTTCGAAGTGGTTGGATGAAGCGATTTACTTGGCTTGATCTAAATTCTAAATTCTCCGCACACACACGCACACACACACACACATGCACACACACACACACGCACACAACATATGAAAAATGGGTCACTGCTGCTGAATATGTTGATGGTGCTGCTTTGCCCCCTTGTGGTCGGGAGACGCACTGCTGTATCATTATCACAACCCTCAGGCTGTTGACTTCCTCCCAGGGAGTCTATTATATGGGCTCTATAGATAGTGTCAGTTTTATATATATTATTTTAATAAATGTGGATTTGCTTCCCATATCTAAGGAGCATCGAAGTGAGACAGCGTTTGGTATAGATGTATTATATATATTGTATTGTATCTGTCTACATAGTGTTGCATTGGCATTATATGCCAGGGCAGCCTGGTATTAAACCACGTCAGCTGGTCATGACAATGGAGACAGCGGCCAATCAGGTTCCGGTCCTGCTGTAATGTGTGCACACACGCACGCACGCATACAGTCCTTACCTTTACTAGGAGGTATCCCAAAAAGAATATTCCAATTGTCTGATCGCGGTTTTATTGATTTTATTGATGTTTATCGGGTCTCTGACATGAAGTGGCACAAGATATGCCTCAAGTGTGCTGAACGCGTTTCGAAGTGGTCGAATGAAGCGATTTACTTGGCTTGATCTAAATTCTCCGCCCGGACAGAATTAGATGTGACTAAATAAGGTTTCAAAGGGTGGGCGATACTGCCACTTAGCAGGATGCGGCCGGTATTACACTCGAATAAAAGAAAAAAGCGATGAAAACCCGACTATACTCGGGTATGGCACTCAACCGCTGGCGAGATAACCCGACTATCATCGGGTCTGGCACTGAATGAGTTAATCACCCATTTCAAGTTAGAAACAATTGCGGCTTTTCTGGGTGCATGTTAATTATGGCAGTAGTGGGCTGTTTCAGATTGGTATTTATCCAAGATGTTGTGTCCAGTTAAGGCAGCAGTGAGCTGTTTGGCACCACATTTCTCAAATTTTTTTAATAAAAGGCAACTTGGATATAAGCCTATAGGTGTTAGGGATGGATGGATGAAGGTTCAGGGTATTTTTCAGAAGAGGTTGAACAACTTCATGTTTCAAATACACTGGGACACAACCGGATTGCAGGTATAGCTATTTACAATAGAGAGGCCTTATAGGCCCAAGTACATTTCTAGGCATGGAGGTTGGTCAAATATCTACAGGCTTGAGGACGGCCTCCTGCTGCCTCCCAGATCACGGAGGTCACGGAGGTCATGCGGAGAGAGGGGCGATAAAGAGATGGCCGAGGCGGGTGAGCAGAAAAGGGAGCAGGAGAGGGGATGATGCTCGCCCTGACGTCTCTAATCGTGTCTGCAAAGAGGGAGAGAAAGTTACTGCAGTCCTTGTTTGAGAAGGTTATTTAATAATAATAATAATTTATTATCATTAATTATTATTCCAATGTTATCGACGGTGTCAAACAAGACTTTGGGGTTGCGTTTACTGGAGACAATTAGGTTGGGAAGTAATAAGCCCTCGCACCCTTAACCACAGTGTTAAAATCAATTAAAAGGTCTTTGAAATAGACCTTGGTGTTATTTTTGTAAGGCTGGTGCTACAGGGGATCCTGCAGAGATGGGAAATACGACACACTTTAGACGTCTAATTGGTCACATGGATTAACGTGGTCTTACACAACGAGAAGGGGTTTGGGTTTGGGTTACTTCGTTGGGCGCTTATCCTTATCATTAGGGCACATCATTAGTATTTTGTGTTTTATTATAAATGTAATATGATTATTACAATATTACTACTGTAATACTGTACTACTCACAACAAATATGCCACAAATCCAAAAGCATGTATTAACTGTTTGTGATACATATAGATGTATAGAAGATATATAGGCTATATATTATATATCATTATAATTATATATCTCATTGTTCCATGTAAAAACGATGGAATGTCGCTAAACACAAAGAAAACTAAAGTAATTATCATTGAAAAAACACAGGAACTGTTTGTAAAATACAGGTGGGTGGAGAAAAACTTGAACAAGTGAAGGAGTACATGTACCTTGGAAGCTGGATCAGTGAAGGTGGAAGAGCTAACATGGACATTAAGAGAATAACCGGAATTGCAAAGGGCGCATTCTGGAACCATAAACAATTATTGAGACAAAACATAAGTTGGAAAACGAAGACCTGGGCCCTCATGTATCAACCTGACGTACGCACAGATATGTGCTTAAGCCGTGCATACGACCATTCCTAAGCAAAGTGTGGGATTTATCTATTTGAACTTGTGCTTGACTTTGTGCGTATATTTAAGCACAGGTCGGACCATGCGTAGGTGGCGCCGGTGGTAGAATATTTTCACAACGCGGAAATAAGCACTGACTGTGCTCTGCGTAACTCAACTCGTTATTATTTTGCGCATATATTGCAGAAATACGGGAACGTTTTGATTATATTTAAAAGGCTTTGCCATTGTTAAACGTAATAAGTGGAACCCCGAAGCTGTAAGCAGAATACAAGTCATATGAACACCCACGATATAAAAACGCATTGCAACGAGAACAGACAGAGGTTATTTGTTGAGTGTATATGTATACAAAACCCTTGCAATAAATGTGTCTTATGAATGAAAAGCATACATGCTCTGGACACAGAGCATATATCGTGTGGGTGATATTACAGAATTTCACTTATTTAGTTTTACAATGTCAAAGCCTAAATCAAAAAGTTCCCGTATTTCTGCAATCTATGCGCAAAATAATAACGAGTTGAGTTCTAACAAAGAACGTATTACATGCTGGTAGGCTGATAGAGTAAACTATGATATAAATATGAATATGATATGATCATATAAAAACTGGTCCGTCCGCGAGGATATCGAGGACTTGGATAGCCATTAAGCCATTTGAGAATATAGGCGTACATATTATTTAATGTTTTCATAAGCGTAAAGATACAACAGCTAGATTAATGATCAAGTTAGTTTACTGTATGCAGGCTTCGCAGGGCTGTGTGTTATATATGCGCAAGTTACTGTTGCATAATGTAGGCTGGCTGCTATTATATGTAATTCATAGGCTACCTAATACCAACAACAAAATAGATTGTATCATATGCCTCTACACACATTATATTATACACATCATATTATATCTTGGTTCGGCAGCGCCTCTGTGAACAATCTCTCAGAGTTTGCTCCATCAATAAACGCGCATTTTGGCTGATAATGTGCCGGTGGCCGGAGTCTCATTCAGGCCTAATTGTATTTAATTCAATTGTAATGTTATTACTGGGGTATCTAAAACATCACAATGTAGATCAGGGTTATCCACTGAAGCCATAATGACTCTGATCAGAACCACGGGCTCATGACGAGCGCACACAATAGGCATTGTAGAGCGCAGAGTTGGCGTGCTGAAATTGATTTAATTTCAGTCATTACAGTGCTTAATGTCGGGTCATCTCTTGTCATTTATTTCTGTCAATGTGCTGGTTCTGTAGCAGGACTGGGTCAGTCAACATCCTTGGCTCCCGGCGCACCGAAGATTATACGTTCAAGTTGTTGGTTGGACCTCTGTGATCAATCTCGCTCTCAGTGAAGTCTCTCAGAGTTCTCTTGGGTTAGTCCACTTTTCCACATTTCATGGGGGTGTTCCATTACCGTATATGGTTAATCGGGGCGGTTCTGGTATGCAAATACGTGAAAGTGTGCACGAGCCTCGGCGTAGGACCAAGGTGATATTTATCATGACAGGTGTGCGTAGGACCTGTGTACGCACGTGTGATGAATCCCGTTTTTTTTGTGCGTGCACACATTCTAAATTCTGTGCTTAAGTATGGAAATAGAACATTTTCTACGTCACGTTGATGAATGAGGGCCCAGGATTTTGGAAAAGTATGTTATGTCAGTCTTTTCATACAGAGCAGAAGCATGGACGCTGAATGAAGAGGCAAAGAGGATGATAGACTCTTTTGAAATGTGGACGCTGAGTAAGATGCTGAAGATAACATGGAAGGATAAGATCAAGAATGAGGAGGTACTGAGAAGAGCGGATATGCAAGGAGGACAGCTGCTGGAGAAGTTGAAAAAGAGAAAGATGGAGTTGTGCGGGCATGTGCTGAGAGGATCCAGCGGGGAGATGTTCAAGAAGGTGGTGATGGGGAAGGTGGATGGAGAGAGAGGAAGTGGAAGACCAAGAAGAGGCTGGGTAGATGACGTCTGTGATTGGAGCAGAGTAAGAGGCGGAGTCACGGAGTTGGAGAGAGGAAGTGGGGACAGAATGGGTTGGAGAGTGATAGGCAACCTTCGGCACGAAGAAGCTGATGATGATTGATTGATTGATTGATTGATTGAAAACTTTATTAACAGATTGCAGAATGGGTACAATACAGTACAGCTCAATACACACAATTGTTAAGGGGATGCAGACCAGAGAAAGACTTTCGTCTTGTTTACATCAGGGTCCCCCATTTTCAATTCATCAGGACATATATGACTTACATGACATTGATTGATTGATTGAAAACTTTATTAACAGATTGCAGAATGGGTACAATACAGTACAGCTCAATACACACAATTGTTAAGGGGATGCAGACCAGAGAAAGACTTTCGTCTTGTTTCCACCAGGGTCCCCCATTTTCAATTCATCAGGACATATATGACATACATGACATACAGATAGTCAGTACTGCTACATCTATACATTTATGACATACCAGATTTGCAAATACAGTACTGTTTGTGATACAGAAGGAGTCAAGAAAAGGGAGTATATACATTTGACGTAGAAACTGTACATTGGAGGAGGTTGGGTGGGGGGGGTTGGGTACACTGGGATATTGACAACCATACTGGGTAATTTACATTGGAGGTGGTTGGGGGGGGGGGGGGGGCACACTGTATAAGCAAGCAAAACTGTACATTGAGGGGGGGGAGACTCTGTACAAACAAACAAAATTGTACATTGGACTATTGACAAAACCATACTAGGTAAATGACTGTACATTGGAGGGGGTTGGGTTAGGATATTTACAGGGGCCAGTGTTGAATTGCAGTCTCCCGTAGGTGTCTCTTGAGAGAGGTTTTGAAAGTGGGTAGTGATCCACATTCCTTTACAGCTTTGGGTAGGGCGTTCCACATTGATGTGGCATAATTGCGAAACGTGTTTAGTCCCTTATTTGAGCCGAATCTGGGTTTAACATGATTTGTGGAGCTCCCTCTGGTGTTGTGATCGTGGTATTCACTGACCTTTGGGAAGTATTTTGCCATGTACATGGGTACCTTGGTCGTGTAGTGTATCTTGTAGACCAGGCCCATTGCAAGTTGCTGTACTCTGTCATCTACTCTAAGCCATCCTAGGTTGTCAAAGTGGGCAGGGGTGAGGTGGGTTCTAGGAGTAAGGTCAAGCAGTAGTCTGACCAGTTTGTTTTGAGATGTTTGTAATTTTGTTTTTAGCGCCTTTGAGGTGCTTTGGTACCATGAGGTGCAAGCATAGTCGTAGTACCCCTGAATGAGTGCTCCTGCCATGATGATATATAATATATTGTTCCATTGTCTGTGCACCTCCAAATATGTATTAAGAGTTCAAATCATTCAAGAGCATAATTACACAAGTATAAGTACTAATAAGTGTACTAATTTCCAACATTTGAAAATGCACGCATCTTTTTTTTAGCACGTTACACATTTTCTTATTACGTTACAATCTATAACGTTTACGCTGCTGTCAGATGATTTATCACCCGGCCCCCTGCTGAGACAGCCGGACACATGTAGATCTGCATCATCCTTCAGGGTGTCTCGAGTTCATAAAGATTTAATAGAGGACACAAACAGTTGCGGACGTGGACGAACGTCGAACGACAAAGACACAAAGCGTCTTCCCCACCCACACCCGCGGACGTGAAGAAGAGAGAAAAGTAATAACCTTTCAGTTCCTCCCAGCCAGAGTGTGCTTTTGCCCAGAACACAATTATTTTTAGCTGCCCCCCCCCCCCCCCCCCCCCCCCCCCCCCGGTGGAAGCAAAAAAAATGCTAATCTGCAGCCCGGATCTCTTTGAAGTATAAGAGGATGCTGGAGGTGGATTATTTATGGCCACATAGCAGTAGTCTTAAATCCTGGTTAAGTCTCCACACAAGTGCCCTCCAAGAGAATGTCACAGGGTTGGTAAACAAACACACACACTTCCGCTTTGGACTCGCCACAACGACACTCCCGTCCCTGAGACCGGGCTCGTCTTGGGAGATAATAACCAGCTATGAGGATGTAGGAGAGCTTTTCTCCCTCCATCCTGCCTCTGTACATCTCTCTCTCTCTCTCTCTCTCTCTCTCTCTCTCTCTCTCTCTCTCTCTCTCTCCTCTCTTCTCTCTCTCTCTCTCTCTCTCTCTCTCTCTCTCTCTCTCTCTCTCTCTCCCTCTCCTACTAATGACAACACGTGGAGTGATACCGTGTTACCATCTGATTGCGCGGGACTTGTTAATGATATGCCTGGCCTTTACCGCTGTGACACAGCATTCCGCTTTCGTCAATTGATATGGTAATGTATATTATGTTTATGCTTGCATACATATTTTCATTTCGAAACGGGGGAGCAACGGCAAATGCCTGAGACGAGTGTGCACACATGCACACACACGCACACACGTGCACACACATGCACACACATGCACGCACACACACACACACACACACACAATTTATGAAAAATGGGTCACTGCTGCTGAATATGTTGATGGTGCTGCTTTGCCCCCTAGTGGTCGGGAGACGTACTGCTGTATCATTATCACAACCCTCAGGCTGTTGACTTCCTCCCAGGGAGTCTATATATGGGGTCTATAGATAGTGTCGGTTTTATATTCTTTTAATAAATGTGGATTTTCTTCCCATATCTAAGGAGCATCGAAGTGAGAGAGCGTTTGGTATAGATGTATTATATATATTGTATTGTATCTGTCTACATAGTGTTGCATTGGCATTATATGCATGTATTAAACCACGTCAGCTGGTCATGACAATGGAGACAGCGGCCAATCAGGTTCCTGTCCTGCTGTAATGTACACACACACACACTCGCACACGCACAACGCACGCGCACCCACCCACCCACCCACACACACACACACACACACACACGCACGCGCACACGCACCACGCACACACGCACACACACACACACACAACACACACACACACACAATGGTGTTGTCCATTGACAACTCACATAAGCAGGGCCGGACTGGGAAATAATTCAGGCTGGGAAATATAGTGTGAAACATAGCCCCAGTCAGGCCACTTTCTAAGTGGGGGTCCCCCACCAGGAATCTATTTTGCTACAAGACTTGATTTCCTGCATTCTGGTGGAGGAATTTTTGAAATTGTACCCTTTAAATGCCAGTGTTTGTCATGGGCATCACAAATTATATATAATTAAAAAAAAAAAAAAACACATATTCAATACATTTTCGAATTGTAACCCCTTTAAAATGCCAGTTTGTGTGATAGCATCACAAATTATTGTAAAAAAAACACACAAAAAGTAAAATATTTTCAATATATCAAATGCAAAGTACATTTTTCTGGGGGGGGATTATTACAGGCTAGGCATGTGTCAATGATTAGCAACAACACAGATTTTGATGGATTTTTTGTTTTTGTAATGTCAGATTTAACAACAACTCTTTTCAGAAAAGTGAGAGTATTTAATTTTTGTATGATTAGGGCTGAAGTTGAATTAAAGATTTATGACTGTTTAGACTGCATTACTCTCTGCCACAGTGATGTCCTGGTTGTTCCCCACCTAGGTTATCTAACTATCGCGCCGCCGCAACTAGAAACACACACATGCACACACATGCACGCACACACACACACACACACACACACAACTTATGAAAAATGGGTCACTGCTGCTGAATATGTTGATGGTGCTGCTTTGCCCCCTAGTGGTCGGGAGACGTACTGCTGTATCATTATCACAACCCTCAGGCTGTTGACTTCCTCCCAGGGAGTCTATATATGGGGTCTATAGATAGTGTCGGTTTTATATTCTTTTAATAAATGTGGATTTTCTTCCCATATCTAAGGAGCATCGAAGTGAGAGAGCGTTTGGTATAGATGTATTATATATATTGTATTGTATCCGTCTACATAGTGTTGCATTGGCATTATATGCATGTATTAAACCACGTCAGCTGGTCATGACAATGGAGACAGCGGCCAATCAGGTTCCTGTCCTGCTGTAATGTACACACACACACACTCGCACCCACCCACCCACCCACCCACCCACCCGCGCATATATATATATAATATATTTTATATATAATAAAAATAAAAAATAAAACACATATTCAATACATTTTCGAATTGTAACCCTTTAAATGCCAGTTTGTGTGATAGCATCACAAATTAGTGTAAAAAAAACACACAAAAAGTAAAATATTTTCAATATATCAAATGCAAAGTACATTTTTCTGGGGGGGGGGATTATTACAGGCGAGGCATGTGTCAATGATTAGCAACAACACAGATTTTGATGGATTTTTTGTTTTTTGTAATGTCAGATGTAACAACAACTCTTTTCAGAAAAGTGAGAGTATTTAATTTTTGTATGATTAGGGCTGAAGTTGAATTAAAGATTTATGACTGTTTAGACTGCATTACTCTCTGCCACAGTGATGTCCTGGTTGTTCCCCACCTAGGTTATCTAACTATCGCGCCGCCGCAACTAGAAACACTGGCCTGGCCTGCTTCTAAGTTCAGTGTCCTGACTGATTTTTTTTTTTTTATTATTATTATATATTTTTTTTCAAGTACCACCAGCAGTACTACCAAGTACCACAGTTTGAGAACCACTGCTGTAGAGGATATCGAGATTGAGTTGGTTATCTAATATCTGGTCTAATATCCTATTGGACAGCTCCGTGCGTTAATGGTGTGGCTGCTGAAATAATTTCACCAGTGCACTGGACCAGGGCCACGCCCCCCCGGCCAGAAAACTAGGGACAGCGCTTTTCCCGGATTCATGTAACTAGGGTTATACTTCATAACCTCTCTTATATCTTCAAGCTGGCTTCACATCTTGCTTCGCCTGTTGGACAATCAGACAAAGCTAGAGCACAGCCCTGATCAGTGTACCCCCTGTTGGCCCAAAAACCAAACCAGAAGATGGACAACTCATGCCCCTGCCAGACCTTGAAGGATAAGCACGGGTCGAGAGGAAAAATAAATCCTTGACTGGATAGCTTAAAGCATAACCCCCAGAAAGTCTAGGATCCCACTGCGTGTCAAAGCACATCTGCCACACTGAGAATACTGACGGAGTCGTCGGAGGAAATGGCTGCCAAGGGAACAAAACCCAGCCTGAACCTGAAGGACAGACAAGGGGAGGGACTAAAAGAAAAGCAGCGTGGCCCACAATGCAGGTTAAGAATATAAATAGATAAAAGCGAGGAACCCGCTTTACACGTCCGTGAAAGCACTGAACCACATGGACAGAATGCTCTCAGTCCATTGAAGAGGAGAAGCATCAAGCTGCAGAGCGGATCTGAGGTCAGCCGTGCGCCCGCTGTGATGGAAAGCGCGTGGACAGGGCAGATCTGAGGTCAGCCGTGCGCCCGCTGTAATGGAAAGCGCATGGACAGGGCAGATCTGAGGTCAGCCGTGCGCCCGCTGTAATGGAAAGCGCGTGGACAGGGCAGATCTGAGGTCAGCCGTGCGCCCGCTGTAATGGAAAGCGCATGGACAGGGCGGTTCTGAGGTCAGCCGTGCGCCCGCTGTAATGGAAAGCGTGTGGACAGGGCGTGGACAGTGGTGGCGATGTCTCGCAGACAATACAACTACAAGTATAATTATATAATATATATATTTTATAAAAAATTTAAAATAAATTATATAAAATAAAATAAAAATGTAATCAAAAACTATCAATATCTCAGCACCCCCACTTCCCGCGGACTTCCCGCGGCCCTGCCGTGCGCCAGCTGTAATGGAAAGCGCGTGGACAGGGCAGAGCGGACGCATGCCCCTCTCCTTGTTGTAACAGAGAGGAGGGTAGAATTCCTGAGCCATACTGATAGGTGGCACTCATCCGGGAGACAATAGAATCTCTTTATTTATCAAGTCAAATCTTGTACACGTTCTTTCTGAACCGACGTGCGATGCATATAACATTGCAGGGACGTGCACAGGACTTTAGAGGGGCAGGTGCTCAAAGGCTGAAAAGGGCACTGGGCCTGTGCTGTTTTTGGGCGGGGAGGGGCCTTTTTATGCTTTTTGGGGGGTTTTGGTGATCAAATATTGAATATTGAACTATAATAATCAGTGCAGGAGCTCACTTATCCTTGAAAGACACTTTTATCACTGACTTAAAAGGCCCATACATCTCCATAAATGTTCAGGGCGGAGGGAATAAGTGCTTACCCTACAGACCCCAAGTCTGTTAGGACAGCAGAGTCGGTTGGCACTGCTCAAAACTTACCTTTTTACAATAGCTTTTAAATGAATTATTATCTTGATTTCATTGTCTTATTTTTCTTTATTTCTATAAATTTTACTTAAATATTTTATTATAATTTGTATCATTGTTTTATGTAGTTTTTTTTATCATTTTATGTGTTCTTTTTTAATGTCAACATATTATTTAAATTATTCAAATGGAACTCAAACATGTTCCATTGTGATGTCACCAGTGTTGGGCAAGTTACTTTTAAAAAAAGTAACTAGTTACAGTTACTAGTTACTTCCAAAAAGTTTACATAAACAACATACACAAATCTAAACTATTTTAATGTTGCTGTGGGACAAAGTGAGACTAGACTAGCCTCCAATCAAATGCCATGTATGTAGATATTATAATTACTATGTTTATATAGTGGATCATACAAATACAAACACAATAGATGTTTTGGAACTTTTGATATGTATTGCACCTCAACAGGCCACAACTGGGCAACATTAAATTATGCTTGTTAAGCACTATACCAAAAATAAATAACAAATATATACTGATTGATTGAACATTTTAATTAACAGATTGCAGAATGGGTACAGTACAGTACAGCTCAATACACACAATTGTTAAGGGGATGCAGACCAGAGAGACTTTCGTCTTTTTTACATCAGGGTCCTGCATTTTCAATTCATGACATTTATGACAAACACAACATACAGATATAAGAATCTAATCTAATCAACTAATCTAATCATGACATTTAAGACATGCATAACATACAGATGTATATATATATATATCTCTGAGCACCTGAAGACTGCTATTAAACCAGGAAGTGCAGCACTGTTGATAAGGCTGTAGCCTCCACTACTGTAGTGCCCTGCGCTGCAACACAACTAACACAAGAGTGAACAAAAAACACTCATGGACCCACAGTCTGTCGTTGACTGCTCGCTTGTGTTGTTCGTTTGATTGATTGATTGATTGATTGAAAACTTTATTAACAGATTGCAGAATGGGTACAGTACAGTACAGCTCAATACATACAATTGTTAAGGGGATGCAGACCAGAGAAAGACTTTCGTCTTGTTTACATCAGGGTCCCCCATTTTCCCCCATGGATTCGTTTTGGATTCTTTGGGCTCGCCAAACAAACTATCAAAACGTACCGCGGTCTGTCGTTGACTGAGTCGTTTGTGTTGTCGCTGTGTGTCAGACTCTGGATTCTTTCGAACACCTGCCCACCTCTACGTCTGATTGGCTTACCATGACATTTTACTCAACCTCAGCCAATCGCGCACTGCCTACTAACCAAGGAAAAAAAGTATTGCTTCTCGGCGCAGAGATCTGTCTGATGAAAAAAACAGCTTCAATCATAGTAACGCACCGCATCTTTTGGCAGTAACAGTAACGTTGTTATTAAGATTGGAAGAGTGTTAGATTACTCGTTACTGAAAAAACTAACGCCGTTATTCCCATCACTGGATGTCACAGTATGATGTCATAATCAAACATTCTAGAACATTTGTGATGTCACAGTATGATGTCATAATATAACATTCTAGAACATTTGTGATGTCACAGTATGATGTCATAATAGCACATTCTAGAACATTTGTGTACAGTATATATTCAACAATTCTCTCCGAAGATCTCAGATCTCAGAAGACAAGTGAATATCTCACTTGTTGTTTCCCGCTACTGTAAGCTTGAATATATTCTGTAGATACCATTTTAAAATCACCACATGGAAAAGGAAACAATGTCCTGTACAATCCTCAATGAGCTGCGTCTGGAGGGAAGGTTCTGTGATGTGGTTATTAAAGCCAACAGCACTGAGTTTAATGCCCACAAGGCCCTCCTGTGTGATTGCAGTGACTATTTCAGGTAAGTTTAGCTTGGTTCAGGTTAGCTTGGTTCAGGTTAGCTTGGTTCAGCTTAGCTTGGTTCAGGTTAGCTTGGTTCAGGTTAGCTTGGTTAGTAAACAGATACCATACTGTACTTTTACTGTAAACATATACTATACTGTACTTCTACTGTAAAAAGATACTATACTGAACTTCTACTGTAAACAGATACTATACTGTACTTATACTGTAAACAGATACTATACTGTACTTCTACTGTAAAAAGATACTATACTTCTACTGTGCTAAGACCCTATACTTCTACAGTGAACATATATTACTACACAGGACAGAATGTTGCTTACTCTTTACTCATCAGATATCTCTATACTCTGCGTCCCAGAGCCCTCTTCACTCGCTGGAGCGACTCAGAGAAAGCAGTCTACAGTATACTTGGGGTGTCCCCGGGTATGATGCAGCTCATCATAGAGTACGCCTACACACGCTTTGTGCTGGTGACAGCAGAGAACGTGGAAGAGCTTCTGGTGGCTGCAGACCAGCTTCTCGTCACTGGCATAGTAGGAGCGTGCTCTGACTTCCTAGAAGGCCAGCTGTGTCTGGAAAACTGTGTCGGCATCTGGATGTTCGTGGACATCTACTGCTGCCCTGACCTGAGGCGCAAGGCCCATCTCTTCATCGTGTGCCACTTTGAGGAGATGTTGCACGTCTCACAGGAGTTTGTGGAGCTGTCCCTGCAGCAACTGGTGGACATCATCGAGAGGGATGATCTGAACGTGAAGAGCGAGGAGACGTGTTCGAGGCCGTCCTCCGTTGGATCGACCACTCCCGTGAGGAGCGTAAAACACACATCCCTTTGCTGCTGCCCAAGGTAACTAATTGTATTACTGTGCATTACATTAAAACAACACTAGGTTCCCTAGTACAGTGGTTCTCAAACATTTGGGTCCAAACTGTTCCCTAGCAACAGAAACCGTCTACAACCGATGTCTAAGTCGTACCCGCTGTCTGCTTGTCTCTTCCCAGGTTCGCATGGGCTTGATGAGGCCTGACTACTTGCTGAACAACATCCAGAACAACCCTGTGTTGAGGGACAGCCATGACTGCAGGCCCCTCATCCTCAGCGTCCTGAACCCCGCTGGCTCCGACAGGCTCCCAAACCCCCTGACGCGTCCACGCCTGCTCCAGGAGGTCCTGTTGGCCATCGGAGGCTTGGGTGGCGGCATCCTGACCATGGAGGCTTACGATATCCGAGCTGGTGGATGGATGGGCGTGATCAATGAGGCAGAGAGTCCCCGGAGAGGCCACGGCACCGCTTATCTCCATGGTCTGGTCTACTGCGTCGGCAGGTTCAACCCCATCACTCGCAGCTGGCTGCAGGCGGCTCCCATGCACTCACGCCGCTGTTACGTCAGCGTGGTCGCATTGGACGGCTGTATCTACGCCATGGGAGGGTATGACGGAGTTGTGGTACTGAACACCGCCGAGCGCTACGAGCCTGAAACCAACCAGTGGACAGTGATCTCACCCATGCTGGAGCACAGGAGCGAGGCCGGGGCAGCAGCCCTCCAGGGCAAGGTGGGTGGAACTGAGGGGCACAGGGTGGAAGTTGAACACAAGGAACGTTAGATCAGAAATCATAAATGTCTTTATTGCCACGTAAGCTTGCACATACAAAAGATGTGTCTGGGTCCTTTGGTGCATCAATCAGTGGCGGCCCGTACATTCTACATTACATTTTGCAAACATGTACCACGCATTATTTAATATTTAACTATCACCATTGCCATCAATCAATATGATCACAGTCAGTCAAATGCAGCCACGCTTCCAATATGCCCTACACAATCAGAGAGAGAGTGAGAAAGAGAGAGAGCGAGAGAGCGAGAGAGCGAGAGAGAGAGAGAGAGAGAGAGAGAGAGAGAGAGAGAGAGAGAGAGCGAGAGAGAGAGAGAGAGAGAGCGAGAGAAAGAGAGAGAGAGATCGCAACTATACCTTGTTAAGTTGAAACGCACAGTGGTCCAGCAGGCAGAAGGGCTTGATAAAGTATATCCACTCCACTGTCCAGACTGTGTTGATGTCCATTGTCCATGCATGTCCAGTTGTCCACACTGCATCCATATATAGCTTGTTGTTAACCAACAAGTACTGTGAAGAGCTGTGTCTTTGCCCATTTCCTCGTCAAACAGCCTGCAAACTACCTGGCGTTCTATCGCCCTGCTCTAAGACAAACTCTAACCTTAACCAACTTTGAAAGAGTGCCTAAGCTTAACCGTCGAAAGAACTTGCCTTCACGCTCTAAGACAAATAGCTGCATCACAACAACACAGTCTACCAACCTAGAAACCAACCTAGAAACCTAGAAACTGGCGTTGGCCAATCAGAGAGAGCGTCTCCGCGAAATGCGGCTACGGGAAAAAATGCGGCTACGGAGAAAAATTATAGACGCTGCTGCTTAGACCGCTTCAAATCGCGCCCGGCTTCCATCATAAACATCATATTTCAACGCACAGCGCGTTACGCACTGATTGGCTGCGACGGATACAGCGATGAAACAGTGACGCGCACTCAGAGCGCTATTGCGTCTAGCCCGGGCCGAGAAATACGGCTAGGAGAAATGCGGCAGGAGAAATGCGTTCACTTCCTGTTCAGGAAAACTAGTATTTTTTATTTGATATATTAACGTTATATTGTGCATTGGAAACACAAACATACTTAAAATGAGTAAATATTATTCATTTTAAACATGTTTATATTATTTATAGGGCTATAAAACAAAAAACAAAAAAAAAATGTCTTGTTCTTCTCTCATTTAACCAGGGGGGGGCGGCGCCCGAGCGCCCGTAGTGGCGAGCCGCCACTGGCATCAACATTAACAGACAATTAAAGTAGAATGAAATCAAATGGAATATATAAACTAAATTAGAATATTCTTTCTTATTACAGGTTTACATCTGTGGTGGCTGCTCACAGCTCACAGCTGAGTGCTACAGCCCAGACACAGACCAGTGGACTCTGATCGCCCCCATGAGCAGCAGGCGTTGGGGACTGGGAGTCGCTGCATACGGAGGACAAGTATATGCGGTAGGTGCACACAGAGACTAATGCTTTATACTAGATATTTTTATAGATATGTATCATTTGACTTTCAATGCTTCTGTGATGCCCTCATTTCCCTAAATGGATTAATACAGTGTCTGCCTGCCTTAACCACACACTAAAACATTCCTCTCATGTGTCCTGTCCTCAGGTGGGAGGGTGGGATGGTGTAAACTACCTGCGTAGCGCGGAGGCCTACAGCCCCTTGACTGACTCCTGGCGTGCCCTGCCCGCCATGCTCACCCCCCGCAGCAGCTTTGGCATCGCGGTGCTGGATGACCTGCTCTTCATGGTCGGAGGCTCCTTCAATGGCCGCATCCCCATCTCCAACGTGGAGCGCTACGACCAGAGCAGCGACAAGTGGACTGTAGCCGAGGACATGAAGATCCCACACACTGGCCTAAGCTGCTGCATAATGCATGGCCTGCCATTTTACATGAACCAGTACGCTGCTCCCCGTGGACGAGGAGGAGGAGGAGGGAGGAGGGAGGAGGAGAGGGAGGAGGAGGAGGAGGAGGAGCAGGAGGAGCAGGAGGATTAGGAGTAGGAGGATTAGGAGTAGGAGGAGCTGGCGCAGGAGGAGGAGGAGGAGGAGGAGGAGGAGGAGGAGGAGGAGGAGGAAGAGGAGCAGGATGATTAGGATGAGGAGGAGGAGGAGGAGGAGGAAGAGGAGCAGGATGATTAGGATGAGGATGAGGAGGAGGAAGAGGAGGAGGAAGAGGAGGAGGAGTAGGAAGAGGAGGAGGAGGAGGAGGAGGCAGCAGGGGATCCATCTAAGAACCTTAAACATATATTAGACCAAAATAAATCCTAAGAAATTAATAAATTACTATCAGCCAAAGGTGGTGCATTTCTTTCTTCTAGTAATTCAGACAATATCGGTTTTTAGTTTGTGTAATGTAATGTAATATCTGTTTTTAGTTTGTGTAATGTAATGTAATATCTGTTTTTAGTTTGTGTAATGTAATGTAATATCTGTTTTTAGTTTGTGTAATGTAATGTAATATCTGTTTTTAGTTTGTGTAATGTAATATCTGTTTTTAGTTTGTGTAATGTAATGTAATATCTGTTTTTAGTTTGTGTAATGTAATGTAATATCTGTTTTTAGTTTGTGTAATGTAATATCTGTTTTTAGTTTGTGTAATGCACATAATATGGGAACTTGTATCCATATGCTAGCCCGGCAGAGTTTTGACAGCTGTCACTTGTGCTACTGCGAAATAAATGACACACGGCTTTGTGTTGTCAACTGATAGAAATTGTGCGTTTCTCTATTCCGATGATTTCTACAATATAATATATATGTAAATAACTGTCTTTTACTAGTACCTTACTACTATGTAATATGTCAGGCACGTGCACACATAGAGCCCAAGGGGTTCTTGAGCACCTGCCTTTTTGAGCCTCATCAAAAAAGTGCCCTTTTTGAACAAATAAAAAAAAAATATATTTTTACCGTTACACATATAGACTGCCCTTCCAACTGAAAAATGTCAGGATAGAATCAAAATATTAGGTAAAGAGAGAGAGATGCCCCATATTCCATTGCAGTTTGCACGGCCTCCTCAGCGTGCCTCTCCGCGGACCTATATATTTTATGCATAGCGTGGGTGGTGATGATGATGATGATGATGATGATGATGATAGAAACCGCTGTGGCACATACAGTTGAATGCTGGTATTATACTCACTGAGGGACACGAAGAAGTCAAGTCCGATGGGATTTGGGAATCTCAAATACAAATCGGGATTGGAATAAAAATGCATTTATATTAAACAATACAGAATATACAGCACTTCTTGGGGTCTGTAGGGTAAGCACTTATTCCCTCCCCCCTGAAAATGTATGGAGATGTATAGGCCTTTTAAGTCAGTGATAAAAGTGTCTTTCAAGGATAAGTGAGCCCCTGCACTGATTATTATAATTCAATATTTGATCACCAAAACCATCCAAAAAGCATAAAAAGGGCCCCCCCCCCGCCCCCGAAAAGGGCTTGTGTAGTCATGTGTCATACCTAAATGTCATATACGTGAATTGTATAGAGACAACTCACCAAAAGTGACTATTGTGCAAGTTATTTGACAAAAAAAATCCACCAAGGGGTGGAAACCCTCCCTTCACCCCCCCACCCTCCCTAATTGCCATACCTTGGCTTTTACCGAAACGATGCCACTGTGCTAATGTTAACCCCTAACTGCTCCCGATGAGCTGGTTGGCACCTCGCCTGGTCGCCTCCACCGTCGGTGTGTGAATGTGTTGTGAGTGAAAGGGTGAATGTGAGGCATAAGTTGTAAAGCGCTTTGGATAAAGATGACTATATAAACGTAGTCCATTTACCATCAGCTAGTATGAGAACAGGTATCCATCTTTAATACACAACCAGCTGTGTTAACCCTTTCACTGCCACACGGCAGAAGGTTAACCCTTTACTATCACACAACGGACGGCGATGCTCCATCATTAGCATCATTAGCTCCGGATCCGCGGGGCTGGGGGGTGACAGGCTGGTGGTGTGAGTAGGTGAGGTCCAGGGGGGTGGTGTGAGGAGGTGAGGTCCAGGGGGGTGGTGTGAGGAGGTGAGGTCCAGGCGGGTGGTGTGAGGAGGTGAGGTCCAGGGGGGTGGTGTGAGGAGGTGAGGTCCAGGGGGGTGGTGTGAGGAGGTGAGGTCCAGGGGGTGACAGGCTGGTGGTCGAGGTGTAGGCTGGAGGGGTGAGGGCCTGGACATCGGAGAACGAAGGATTAGTATTGAGCGAGGTCACTGAGCACACACAACATAATTCAGAAACGTTAGGGTCTAGAGAGAGCCCTACACCACGGGAGGCGTGAACAACACTCGGACCAGGAGTGGCAGGAGTGCAGGCCTCTTATCCAGGTTCGGTGATTGAGTGATAGCCGGCAGGTGTGTCGTCTGGCACAGGTGAGGCAGGATGATGGTGAGACGGGAACAGGAAAAGGACATGTATGGACATGAAGACCTGCTGACCGACAGGGGAGAGAAAAGCCCTGGCTGTGGCTGTAACACATTCTGGTTGGAAATGTTGTGATAATCTGTGTGGCGTGTTTTTTACTGTGGTGTTTATTTATGTGGCAACATGACTGAACGAAACATTTGAGTGAGGGTCTAAATTATAATACGTTACTCTCTTAATTAATTGGTGAGTCTGTTGACTCTCAGGAAGCATGGTGGAGTGGGGGCTCGTTAGCCCAATTGGACGCACCTGGGCAGTGAGAGCTGTGTTCTGCTTTTCCATCTCTCAGGAACAGGTTAATAACCTCGACCTGTTTCATACCATATTGGAACACTATAGGGGAGAGTGGGGTGAGTAGTGCCACTTTTTACTTAAAGTGCCTTTAAAGCAAGGGGATTACAGTAATGCCCCCAACTAAAATATGTACATATAGTTTAGGATGTTGTGCATCCCTGGGGACAATCACTTTGGATCTTAAATAAACTGTTTCAGAAATATAGCTTTAGAAAAGAAAGTGGTTTTGTGGCACAACTTGCCCCCGGTGCGGGGTAAGTTGTGACATTAGAGAGAATACACTGGGGTAAATTGTGCCATTGATAATTTTACGTAAAACAGATCATTTTAATCTCAAAAGCGGTAAAAGCATCCTGCAGATCTTCCTCTCCTTTCCAACCTGACGTATAGTCTTCCCCTGTATAGTCTTCCCCTCTTTCACTGCTCTTTCCAACTAACAATATCACATAGTTTTAGTGATCAAATGCAAGAATGCAATGTACAATAACAATAAAATACAATAAAGTAATATATATAGTTAATAAAATAAGTTGGGGCAACTTAACAAAGAGAATATCTGGCACAACTTAACCCAGGCCCTTTGGCACAAATCACCCCAAGCGTACCATTTTGAAAAAAATGCATCCCCCAGCTGTTTTGAGCTAGCATCATGCTAACTGTATAGACTAATGGTGTAGCTTACTAAAGCACTAAAACATGTGTGAACTGTTTTCAAAGTTGTCTATAATTGTTCAAACACAGCAATCAAAAAACCTTGATCATACAAATTTTACTTTGGAGGGCAAAAAACTGTTTTTTTTCATTTAAATGTGCTTACCTCTCAAGCCAGGTGTCTCCCTTCTCTGCAGGTTGAGTGAAATGGATGCCTCTTCAAAAATATGTTGTCACATGACCAACTTCTTCTATGGTTTTCTAGATAACAGGGGTGGAACTACATGCCCCTTGGCACTACTCACCCCACTACTAGTCCTGAGCCACTGCCGCCCCAACTCACTATCATGTGTTGTTTTTGGAAAGCAGCAACGAGACCAACAAGGTTGTATTTATTTTCCTATTTGCTAACTCACAGCTTGCCAGTGCCTCATACGCACAACACCCACTGCCTGCTGGGTGTTCACCAGCGGCTGGAGAACAGGTCTCGGACTAAGCGGCCACCCGTCTCATCCTCAGCGACCGCCAGCACTGAGCGTCCGGCGTCAGCTTCATGTCTAGCGGAAGCTGCTCTTGAGGCTCCGGAGCAGCGGGGCTAAAGCCCTTCCCATAGTCGAGCGGACCGTACACGGACCAGACTCCCGGGGTCTCAAAGCGGACCCAAAGCAGAGTCCAAGTGCGAAGCTCCTATTTTCTGACGCGCGGACGTCCGCGGCGCCCACTTGGTGTCACACAAAACGCTGCTCGGGGTCTTTGTTGACCCTGACCTGCATTAAATGTGACACCGCGCGAGGAAAGTTTGAGATTTGCCATCGCCATCTTGTGGTACAACACGATGGCACAGATAGACGCACATTTTGAGTGGCCTCACATACCACCGTCTCTGCTTTTTCTCCCGCAAAGCCAGTAAACAGAACAGTTCTTCTTCATCATCTGATAATGACGCCATAACAGAAGTGTAAACAGCGCGAAAGAATTGTGGGAAATGTAGTAAACTGGGCGCGAGACATGTAGGAAATTGGAGGTCCGCTGAGGTACGACGATCGACTATGAAAGCTCAATGAGTCCAGTGGACCTCCGCAGAGTCCAGTACAGTCCAGTCCACTCGACTATGGGAGCACCTTGAGTCCAGTGGACCTCCGCGGAGTCCAGTCCAGTCCAGTCCGCTCGACTATGGGAGCACCTTGAGTCCAGTCCAGTCCGCTCGACTATGGGAGCACCTTGAGTCCAGTGGACCTCCGCGGAGTCCAGTCCAGTCCAGTCCGCTCGACTATGGGAGCACCTTGATTCCAGTCCAGTCCGCTCGACTATGGGAGCACCTTGAGTCCAGTCCAGTCCGCTCGACTATGGGAGCACCTTGAGTCCAGTCCAGTCCGCTCGACTATGGGAGCACCTTGAGTCCAGTACAGTCCGCTCGACTATGGGAGCACCTTGAGTCCAGTACAGTCCGCTCGACTATGGGAGCACCTTGAGTCCAGTACAGTCCGCTCGACTATGGGAGCACCTTGAGTCCAGTCCAGTCCGCTCGACTATGGGAGCACCTTGAGTCCAGTACAGTCCGCTCGACTATGGGAGCACCTTGAGTCCAGTCCAGTCCGCTCGACTATGGGAGCACCTTGAGTCTGGCTCGCTCTGCGGATCTGATACAGACGAGGATCTGAGCGAGTCGACAGACGCACCTCTCTCAGCAAGCGGTCGCCCCGCCACGCATTTGCGTCAACTAGACACAAATTGTGAATTATATTATAAATCAAATTATTTGAAGAAATCAATTAGTAGTAGTAATCATGCACAGGACAAAAGGTGCCTAATGTACATTGTGTTATAGCCATAAGTAATATATGTACGTATTGTATGGAAAATGTGACATGTGTACGTATTGTAAATATTACAGACATACATTACATATTCGTATTCACACATTACATATATATTACATATTACATATTCATATTCACCTTTTATGTTTTCAGAAAACGTAAGTTCCCCTGCTGGGGATGCAACCATAACCTTAACCCTAACTTTATGTCTTAACCATAACCATTAAGTCAATGTTCAAACGAACCTCGCCCATGACTGTGATGGTTGTTGGTTCAACTCCCGTTTGCAGCGTTTGGTTTTGGACTTTTGCAGGTAAATATATTACTTATGGCTACAACATAAAGTATATTATGTACCTTGTTTCCCTGTGGTCGATTAGTACTTTATTTATGTTTTCTGATGAGACCGTGTTGCATATTTACACAAAACCACAACACACTTAATTGCATCATTCCATAAAACAGAACTGCAGGCCTCTCGTGTGATTTCCTCCTCATCTCTTCTCCAACCCATGTCCTAGTGAGCGTCTGATCTAGCCTGAGCTCCGGAGAATTAGGCAGAATCCAGACGAAAATCTTTAGCTACAGATGAAAACGGATGAAAACTACTGTAAAAAAAACAACTCCAAACGGATGAGCTCCTCATTAGAAGGAGGAAGACGACAGCGTTCTAAGGCAATGGTCATTTAAATGATATGACCTCACAGCTGGCTCAGTCAGACCCGGACCAACCGCCGCGTTGCGATTGATTACTCGGGAGGCTTGCGTACAACTGACAATTACTGTGCAATTAACGCAAGTACCGGCAATCGGTAGGGAGCTTAGAGAGTTTATGCAACAAAAATAAACAGTGTGGGAGTGTTCATCATTTCATCTACAGGCACAAACTGTAAGCAGGGAGCGGTTTAATCCCGCTGTTGTTGGATCACAGCAACTCTACAAACAGGCAGGCGGATTAGCTGTCGCTGTCGGAGCCCCCTCCACCCCCTCCTCCCCTCTCCCCCCCCTCCTCCCCTCTCCACCCCCTCCTCCCCTCTCCCCCCCCTCCTCGCCTCTCCACCCCCTCCTCCCTCCCCTCTTCCCCCCCTCCTCCCCTCTCCCCCCCCTCCTCCCCTCTCCACCCCCTCCTCGCCTCTCCACCCCCTCCTGCCCTCTCCCCCCCTCCTCCCCTCTCCACCCCCTCCTCCCCTCTCCCCCCCCTCCTGCCCTCTCCACCCCCTCCTCCCCTCTCCACCCCCCCCTCCTGCCCTCTCCACCCCCTCCTCGCCTCTCCACCCCCTCCTCCCCTTCTCCCCTCTCCATCCCCTCCTCGCCTCTGCCCCCCTCCTGCCCTCGCCACCCCCTCCTCCCCTCAGCACTCCCTCCTCCCCTGTCCTCTCCCTCCTCCCCTCTCCACCCCCTCCTCCCCTATCCCCCCCTCTCCACCCCCTCCCCCCCTCTCCACCCCCTCCTCCCCTCCCCATACTGGGCAGATATTGCCTGGCTCTTGGGGCATTGGGTTTGATTTCTGAGCGGTGAACATTGGTCATTCAGCCACCAGCCTACCACCCGCCCGCCCCCACGCTTGCTGGAAGTGCAGAGGTCCGCCCGGACAACATTTCCTGTTGATAATGGCAGCATTTTGGCGGCGCTTGAGTAAATGGGAGGCTGATCCCGCAGGTGACAGTGTGTGCGGTGACCTCATCAAACCGTGATGAAGTGGAAATGGGAAAACTGAAATCAACGACGGCGGAGGGTAGCGGACTGTGCTTCTCTGGGCCGCGGCAGCGCAGAGTGAGAGAGGGTGGGAGGGAGGGAGGGAGGCGGGAGGGGAAATGAATTGGCTGGTTGAAAAGAAGACTGAAGAACACCATCACCTTTGTTAACTCCCGGGCGCGAGGCTGCGTGATTCAACCTCTCGCCCCGCTGTCAGTCTGCCTTGCTTCCCCCCCGTAAGCCTGGAGAACACGTCTCAAATGAGATCCTTACGCTGCGTTTGGAAGATAGTGGTGATTTAAAAGCAGCGGCCTGGTCGGTATCAGTCGAGGGGAGCAGCTTAAGAGTCTAGTTCACATTGTATTTTCTAAATGGAAAGGTGGGGGTTAATGGGATGTTGTCGGCTGGCGGTGGTGACAGGACCAGTGGCGTCATTTCAGTAAAAGGCAAGGTATGGCGAGGAGGGAGGGTGGGGGGGGGGGATTAAGATTTTTTTTGTCAAATCAGTTGTGCAATAGTCACTTTTGGTGAGTTGTTTCTATACAATTCACTTGTATGACATTTAGGTATGACACAGGACTACACAAGCATTTTTAATATAGAAATGTGTCAACCACAATATTTTGCATACAAATTATGCAGAATGTAATATCATAACTGTCTATTATTTTTCTTGCAATTGAGCCAATTTTCCTTAGGTACGGTTTTGAGGTGTGTGTTCAACAGAATATAGTATCAAAAACACATTCACAAAAAGTATGGGTTACTGAATGCTGAACTGCACTATTATAATCACTAAGCCAGACCTTACCTGTGTCCCTGTATCACTTGTCTCTGCTGCCCTCTGATTAAAAAACTTCTGTATGTCCATTTTCCCTTTTTTTTGGCATATTTAGTCACAGTAAAAGTCACCTAGTAAAAATGAGATAATTGACAATATCAAAACATGCTAGGGCTGTACCGAATAGTTCGAAGCCGCTTTCATAATGTTGACATTCTAATTCTAAATCACAGCTGCGAGTGCCATACCTTGCCATACCAAAATGACGCCCCTGGACAGGACCCAGGCGTGTGACGCGTCATCGGAGCGTTAATTGAATACTCTTAATTAAAACGTAAAAACAAGAGTATAGCAAAACAAAACCTCTCAGCCAACACTGCAAGAGGGAGGAAAAATAACACTAAAGTTTAACAGGAAAAACACAAAAACAACACCTCTCAGCGACCGCTGTAAGAGGGGGAAACATCAACAAGGAATACTAACAACGAAACACGTACTTACTCTAGCAAGAAAACGGACGGGGTAACAAATGCAGTGGAACCAACAGGAAACTAAATGGAAAGGAAGTGAGAGCAAACAACAATGACTCCACACAGAGACCAGGAAACAAGGAACTTAAATACACATGGAGGACACTTGACAAACGAGACACAGCTGGGCTGATTAGATAACTGGAGACACCTGGGAGGGGAACAGACTGACAAAAGAACTACACGGAACTACAACTATGGAAGAGACAAGACAAACACTAGGACTAGACAGATACATAATACAAGACCAGAAGATAAACAAGAGTACACGAAAGACTAAACTGGGGAACATGAAGGGCGAGGGAGAGGCAGAGCAGGGGAGAATAGTCCATGAACAGGTGGGGGGGGGGGGGGGGGGGGTCACCTGGCTCCTCCTCTCCACTCCTGCAGGACGGGGGCAGAGGGGAGTCGGGTTTTCAGTCGGTAACAAACAGCAATTTGGACCTAATTAGATCTTAATAGCACCTGATATCAGTCACACACATAAACACACACACACACACAGACACACGCACACACGCACACACACACACACACACACACACAGACACACGCACACACACAGGGACGTGCACAGGACTTTAGAGGGGCAGGTGCTCAAAGGCTGAAAAGGGCACTGGGCCTGTGCTATTTTTGGGGGCCATTTTTGGGTGGGGAGGGGCCTTTTTATGCTTTTGGGGGGGTTTTGGTGATCAAATATTGAATATTGAACTATAATAATCAGTGCAGGAGCTCACTTATCCTTGAAAGACACTTTTATCACTGACTTAAAAGGCCCATACATCTCCATAAATGTTCAGGGCGGAGGGAATAAGTGCTTACCCTACAGACCCCAAGTCTGTTAGGACAGCAGACTCGGTTGGCACTGCTCAAAACTTACCTTTAATATTTTATTATAATTTGTATCATTGTTTTATGTAGTTTTTTTTTATCATTTTATTTGTTATTTTTTTATGTTTATTAAAATTATTCTGTACTATGTATTGGTGTTGTCAAGATATTGGAATTTCGTGCTTCGATGCGATACCTTGGGGGGTATCGATGTTCGATACCATTTTCGATACCACAGGGAAAAAGGTTCAATCTTAAATTATAATTTTTTTTTGATTCTGTTGCTGGTTGGTTCTCCTCAGCTTCTCTCTGGTACTGTAGGAGAGGATAGATATGGCACTTTTGAAACCCTTTGTTTATCTTTAGATCATACATTTGGAAATAACTGTTCATCTCACTTCAATCGTTTTTGTTGCAGAGCATGGTGTTTTCTCAGGCAGACAGATGTAAACACTGGTCAGTGGCGGCCGCCACTGGGGGGCGCTAGGGCGCCGCCCCCCCTTCAGGCCCTGCCTGGTTATATGAGAGTAGAACAAGAATAAGTATCTTTTTGTTTTTTGTTTTATAGCCCTATAAATAATATAAACATGTTTAAAATGAATAATATTTACTCATTTTAAGTATGTTTGTATTTCCAATGCACAATATAACGTTATTATCGCAATTAAAAAACACTCGTTTTCCAGAGCAGGAAGTGACATCACGTTTTTTTTTTTTTATTATTTTTTATTATTTCTCGGCCCGGGCTATACGCGATAGCGCTCTGAGTGCGCGTCACAGTTTGATCGCTGTATCCGTCACAGCCAATCAGTGCATAACGCGTTGTGCGTTGAAATATGACTATTATGTTGGAATCTGGGCGCGATTTGAAGCGGTCTAGCCAGTAGCGTCAAGAATATCTGTAGCCGCATTTCGCGGAGACGCTCTCTGATTGGCCGACGCCAGTATTTTTTTCCGTAGCAGAATCTCACAGAGACGATCTCTGATTGGCCGAATCCAATTTCTAATGTTCCAATTCTAGGTTATTCCGGCTAGGTTGGTTCCTAGGTTGGTCGGTGGAGATAGTTGTGTTGTTGTGAGAATGATGCAGGCAGCTGTTTGTCTTAGACGAGCGTGCCGTGACTGCAAGTTCTTTAGACTGTTAAGCTTAGGCACTCTTTCAAAGTTGGTTAAGGTTAGAGTTTGTCTGAGAGCATGGCGATAGAACGCCAGGTAGTTTGCAGTCTGTTCGAGCGGAAATGGACAAAGGAATGTACTTGTGTTGTGCTAACGAGCTAACACTTGGCTAACAAGCTATATGGTGGATGTAGTCTGGAGACAGTGGACAGTGGATATACATCAACAGTGGATTATACACGTTTATCAAGCTCTCCTGCCCTGGACGTTTCAACTAAACAGTGAGTCTCTCTCTCTCTCTCGCTCTCTCTCTCTCGCTATACACAGCTGTCTCCGCGAAATGCGGCTACGGAAAAAAGTATTGACTGTGCTTGATGAGACGATAATTAATAGGCTAGCGATTCAAAACGCGCTGCTGTGTTGTGAACTATAACATTAATTTAGCTGCTGCTGATGCATAATGAATGAATGGTGAGTTGTTTAAAATGACAACATACATGTGTTAATTATTTGATTTGATTGATCCGAGAGACAGAGAGAGATTGCTCCAGAGCATCTCAGAGCATTACATTTTCAACTCGACCTATTAACGAGAACTGCGACCTACAAGGCACCAGCGCCAGCGGCCGCCACTGACACTGGTCTGTGTTGCATGTGCCTGACGGGCTGAACTGTTTGTATTGCAGTCATGTTCCGACTTAACTGAATGCACATGTGTGTGTGTGGACTGCTGTACTATTGCGGGTATTGAAGTGAACAATGCAATTTATTTATTTTTTTTTTATGAATGATTGGGTGTCGATATTTCGGGAAATGAGTATTGAAACAGTTTTGGGTATTCAGAATCGATATGTGTCGATTTTTCGATATTTTTGACAACACTACTATGTATGTGTGTATATATATATGTATATGTATGTGTATATGTATGTGTATATATGTCAGATAATCAGCCCCTTGCGTCCTTAAGGCCTCTGCATGCTACAGAAACTTCAAAGCAACTGCAACACAACATCGACAAAGCAACGGTGTTTTAGACACTCTGCCTTTATGCTTCTGCAACATCGACGCGCAAAGTTAGTTTAACTAAAGTTAGTTTAGGTTCGTGTTAACGTTAGATAATGTACAAAATAAACGTATTTCCGGTGATTTTAGACGTCGCTCTTTTATTTTGAAATCCCCCGACCGGAAGTGTTATAGTGTCTGTTGCTAGCAGCTTAACTTTCTGTGCTTTTCGAGCTAACGTTACCGTAACGTCATTAGTTTCCAATGGAGAGGACCTCGGCTCACATGCAGCTCAAAGCTATTGGAATAAATTAATTGATTGATGTTTAACTTGTCCCTGTGTGTGTCCAGTCATTTCGACTAGCAAACGTTGTATTTAACGTTAAAGTTACCTCAGGATACCATTGTATTTAGTTGGTTAGCTATGTAGCTAATGTGGATAGCATTTTGTATAGCACCAATGCTAGCTGGCTGGCTACAGCTTTATTTACTAAATTATGGAGGCTTTTTAATCGTCAAGGTAAGAGAGGATTTGTCATGATCAACTGAAGGCGTATGCTATGGAACAATATGTGCTTGGGTTTTCAGAAAAAGGCCAGCTATGTGACGCTAATTATTTAGCATCAACGCTGGCTGGCTACAACAATGGCGGATGGTATTCTCTGCAAGACCAATATTATTCTATGACAGCCCCGCCCCATTCGCTAACCAACCAATCACTGCTACGCAATATCAACACAACGGTTGTTTACGTTAGATTTTGGAGACATGTACGCAGCATCCTCGCAACACAGTCTACAAGACCCTAAACAACAACCGCGCTGAAATCGCGCTGATGTTGTGTTGAAGTTGCTTTGAAGTTGCTGTAGCATGTAGAGGCCTTTAGTGTATAGCATATGACATGGTATATGTTTGTTCATTGATGTGACAGTGTCTGGCAACATACTGTTTGTGTTCTTTTTATTTATTTTTTATTTTCTTTGTGTTTGTGATTTGTCTTGATGTGTGTTTGTGAAACTATAAAAGATGAAAATAAAATATTATAAAATTATTCAAATGCAACTCAAACATGTTCCATTGTGATGTCACCAGTGTTGGGCAAGTTACTTTTAAAAAGTAACTAGTTACAGTTACTAGTTACTTCTTCCAAAAAGTAACTAAATTACTTACTCAGTTACAAATTCTAAAAGTAACTAGTTACTTCAGAAAGTAACTATTGCGTTACTTTCAAGTAAATTTGTTACATAAACAACATACACAAATCTAAACTATTTTAATGTTGCTGTGGGACAAAGTGAGACTAGCCTCCAATCAAATGCCATGTATGTAGATATTATAATTACTATGTTTATATAGTGGATCATACAAATACAAACACAATAGATGTTTTGGAACTTTTGATATGTATATTGCCCCTCAACAGGCCACAACTGGGCAACATTAAATACGAGATTACTCGTTACTAAAAAAACTAACGCCGTTAGTAACGCCGTTAATAATAACTGGATGTCACAGTATGATATCATAATCAAACATTCTAGAACATTTGTGATGTCACAGTATGATGTCATAATCAAACATTCTAGAACATTTGTGATGTCACAGTATGATGTCATAATAGAACATTCTAGACCATTTGTGATGTCACAGTATGATGTCATAATAGCACATTCTAGAACATTTGTGATGTCACAGTATGATGTCATAATAGAACATTCTAGAACATTTGTGATGTCACAGTATGATGTCATAACCAAACACTCTAGAACATTTGTGATGTCACAGTATGATGTCATAATCAAACATTCTAGAACATTTGTGATGTCACAGTATGATGTCATAATCAATCATTCTAGAACATTTGTGATGTCACAGTATGATGCCATAATCAAACATTCTAGAACATTTGTGATGTCACAGTATGATGTCATAATAGCACATTATAGAACATTTGTGATGTCACAGTATGATGTCATAATAGAACATTCTAGAACATTTGGTACAGTATATATTCAACAATTATCTCAGAAGATATCAGATCTCAGAAGACAAGTGAAGATCTCACTTGTTGTTTCCGGCTAGTTGTCTGTAAGCTTGAATATATTCTGTAGATACAATTTAAAATCCCCACATCGAAAAGGAAACAATGTCCTGTACAATCCTTAATGAGCTGCCTCTGGAGGGAAGGCTATGTGATGTGGTTATTAAAGTCAACAGCACTGAGTTGAATGCCCACAAGGCCCTCCTGTGTGACTGCAGTGACTATTTCAGGTAAGTTTAGCTTGGTTCAGGTTAGTTTGGTTCAGGTTAGCTTGGTTAGTAAACAGATACCATACTGTATTTTTACTGTAAACAGATACTATAATTATACTGTAAACAGATACTATACTGTACTTCTACTGTAAAAATATACTATACTGTACTTCTACTGTAAAAATATACTATACTGTACTTCTACTGTAAACAGATACTATACTGTGCTTCTACTGTAAACAGATAATATACTGTACTTCGAATGTAAAAATATACTATATTGTACTTCTACTGTAAACATATACTGTACTTCTACTGTAAACAGATACTGTACTGTACTTCTACTGTAAACAGATAATATAATGTATGTCTACTGTAAAATATACTATACTGTATTTCTACTGTAAAAAGATAATATACTGTGCTTCTACTGTACACAGATACTATACTGTACGTCTACTGTAAACAGATATTATACTGTACTTCTACTGTAAACAGATACTATACTGTACTTCGAATGTAAAAAATATACTATAATGTACTTCTACTGTACACATATACTGTACTTATACTGTAAACCGATACTATACTGTACTTCTACTGTAAACAGATACTATACTGTACTTCTACTGTAAACAGATACTATACTGCACTTCTACTGTAAACAGATACTATACTGCACTTCTACTGTAAACAGATAATATACTGTACTTCTACTGTAAACAGATACTATACTGTACTTCTACTGTAAAGAGATACTATACTTCTTCTGTGCTAAGACCCTATACTTCTACAGTGAAAATATATTACTACTAGGGCTGTCCCCGACTAAGGATTTGGATAGTCGACTATGATTGGCCAAAATTTGCCATTAGTCGACTATTAGTCGACAAAAAATAAATAAAAAATAAAAGTATAATATATATATATTTTTTATTTTATCATTCCATTTGGGCTGTGGGGGGTGCTTAATGTCTGAAGGAGTCGACTGAAGGCTTCTTGTCCTCTGCAAAAGCATGCAATTGGTCCACTGATGGATACATCTTGATATTTGTCTAGTCTAGTGTGTTCATTAGATGGGTGAAATCCTCTTTCAGTGCCTCTGTGCCTGTTTTCTTAGGCAGTTGGCCTCTGATATGCGTGCCATTAGCGTTAGCCACGCTTATAAGAGGTTGACAGACGACTACGGCTCCTTTCAACCGATTAGTCGACTATTCGACTAATAGGGGTCAGCCTTAATTACTACACAGGACAGAATGTTGCTTACTGTTTACTCATCAGATATCTCTATACTCTGCGTCCCACAGAGCCCTCTTCACTCGCTGGAGCGACTCAGAGAAAGCAGTCTACACTATCCCTGGGGTGTCCCCGGGTATGATGCAGCTCATCATAGAGTACTCCTACACACGCTTTGTGCTGGTGACAGTGGAACGTGGAAGAGCTTCTGGTGGCTGCAGACCAGCTTCGCGTCACTGGCATAGTAGGAGCGTGCTCTGACTTCCTAGAAGGCCAGCTGTCTCTGGAAAACTGTGTCGGCATCTGGAGGTTCACGGACATCTACTCCTGCCCTGATCTGAAACGCAAGGCCCATCTCTTCATCGTGTGCCACTTTGAGGAGATGTTGCACATCTCACAGGAGTTTGTGGAGCTGTCCCTGCAGCAACTGGTGGACATCATCGAGAGGGATGATCTGAACGTGAAGAGCAAGGAGACGGTGTTCGAGGCCGTCCTCCGTTGGATCGACCACTCCCGTGAGGAGAGTAAAACACACATCCCTTTGCTGCTGCCCAAGGTAACTAATTGTATTACTGTGCATTACATTAAAACAACACTAGGTTCCCTAGTACAGTGGTTCTCAAACATTTGGGTCCAAACTGTTCCCTAGCAACAGAAACCGTCTACAACCGATGTCTAAGTTGTACCCGCTGTCTGCTTGTCTCTTCCCAGGTTTGCATGGGCTTGATGAAGCCTGACTACTTCAGGAGAAACGTCCAGAACAACCCTGTGGTCAGGGACAGCCACGACTGCAGGCCCCTCATCGTCAGCGTCCTGAACCCCCTTGGCTCCGACAGGCTCCCAAACCCCCTGACGCGCCCACGCCTGCCCCAGGAGGTCCTATTGGCCATCGGAGGCTGGGGCTCGAGTCACAGAGGCTGGGGTTGCGGCATCCTGACCATGGAGGCTTACGATATCCGAGCCGGTGGATGGATGGACGTGAGCGTTGAGGGGGAGAGTCGCCGGTTCTGCCATGGCACCGCTTTTCTCCACGGTCTGGTCTACTGCGTCGGCGGCTCGGACGGCAGAAAGCCTCTCAACAGTGTGCGCAGGTTCAACCCCGTCACTCGCAGCTGGCTGCAGGCGGCTCCTATGCACTCACGCCGCGGTAGCCTCAGCGTGGTCGTGTTGGGCGGCTGTATCTACGCCATGGGAGGGCGACACCGCGTGGTACTGAACACCGCCGAGCGCTACGAGCCTGAAACCAACCAGTGGACAGTGATCTCACCCATGCTGGAGCACAAGGACGCCGCCGGGGCAGCAGCCCTCCAGGGCAAGGTGGGTGGAACTGAAGGGCACAGGGTGGTAGATGAACCCAAGGAACATTAGATCAGAAATCATAAATGTTTTATTGCCAAGTAAGCTTGCACATACAAAAGATGTGTCTGGGTCCTTTGGTGCATCAACATTAACAGACAATTAACAGCTGAGTGCTACAGTCCAGACACCGACCAGTGGACTCTGATCGCCCCCATGAGCAGCAGGCGTAGCGAAGTGGGAGTCGCTGCATACGGAGGACATATCTATGCAGTAGGTGCACACAAAGACAAATGCTTTATACTAGATATTTTTTATATAGATATGTATCATTTGACTTGCAATGCTTCTGTGATGCCCTCATTTCCCTAAATGGATTAATACAGTGTCTGCCTGCCTTAACCACACTAAAACATTCCTCTCATGTGTCCTGTCCTCAGGTGGGAGGGTCAGACGGTGGAAACTACCTGCGTAGCGCGGAGGCCTACAGCCCCTTGACTGACTCCTGGAGCGCCCTGCCCGCCATGCTCACCCCCCGCTGCAACTTTGGCATCGCGGTGCTGGACGACCTGCTCTTCGTGGTCGGAGGCTACAGTAACTACAAAAGCTTCACCACCCTCTCCAACGTCGAGCGCTACGACCAGAGCAGCGACAAGTGGACTGTAGCAGAGGACATGAAGATCCCGCGCGGTGCCCTAAGCTGCTGCATAATGCATGGCCTGCCATTTTACATGAGCCAGTACGCTGCTCCCCGTGGACGAGGAGGAGGAGGAGGAGGAGGAGGAGGAGGAGGAGGAGGAGGAGGAGGAGGAGGAGCAGGAGAAGGAGAAGGAGGAAGAGGAGGAGAAGGAGGAGGAGGAAGAGGAGGAGCAGGAGGAGGAGGAAGATGAGGAAGAGTAGGAGGATTAGGAGGAGGAAGAAGCAGCAGGGGATCCATCTAAGAACCTTAAACATGTATTAGACCAAAAGAAATCCTAAGAAATTAATAAATTACTATCAGCCAAAGGTGGTGCATTTCTTTCTTCTAGTAATTCAGACAATATCTGTTTTTAGTTTGTGTAATGTAATGTAATATCTGTTTTTAGTTTGTGTAATGTAATGTAATATCTGTTTTTAGTTTGTGTAATGCACATAATATGGGAACTTTTATCCATATGGTTGAGCCTGTTAGGAATTGCACCCCCAACCCAAGCAGATTGCAGATCACTCTCTCTATAAAAAAAACTTTGAAACTGCAGGCCCTCACTACCATATCTGATTTTAAAGTTCAAATTAAGGGCATTTTAAAGAATGAGATGGGAGAATGTCGCTGCTTCACTGCATAATGTGCTGTTATATTTTATGTTTTTAACCTGACCTTCTCTCCCCAGCAACCTCCTGCAGGGCCTCACCTTCCATCCTCTTTCTACCTTTTTACCCTACCCTCCAATCTCCCCCCAGTCTCATTCAATCTGATTTGCTGCAGCTCAAATGTATCCCCTTGCCCCACTTTGCCTTTTATGTATTTTTGTATGTTTGTTTTTTGTTTTTGCTGCCATTTTGGCCAGGTCTTGCTCGAAAAAGAGATATTTGATCTCAAGTGACTACCTGGTAAAATAAAGGTAAAATTAAAATTATATGGAGGTAAAAAAGAAAATATGGTAAAAATAATTGGCATAAAAATGGCACTTTTTTATGAGGCACAAAAGGGAAGGTGCTTGTGCACCCGTTGGGCTTCATGTGTGAACGTGCCTGCTAGCTTTGCCCTTGAGCAAGGCACCTCAGCTTTAACCGCTCCAGTGTTAGCTGCTCAGGGGCCAGTAGTAGAGTGCCTGACCATAGTGTCTTTATACCTGTATCACTGGACATATAAATGCATATGTTACGACCCTGGCTCATGGGTACGCAACCTATGTGTAATCAACACCAAAACCCTGTGCTCTAACTCAAAAATGCTACTAAACCAAGGAACTACTAATATAACTATAAACTAATGTACTGGTAACCCAACGGACAAGGACTGTAAGAACCTGACAGCTCTTTCACTAGGCACAGACCGTGCATGTGTGTTTCTGGGTCTGCCTTTGAAGCTCCCCAGCAGGTAACCAATCAGCACTAATTGGCTAATTGGCAGCCCTCACCTGCCTGCCCTGGTGAAACAGGAGTGACCAGGCCTCTAGTACATAACACCTCCCCCACCAAACTGGTTGCCCAAGAGGCAACCACTACACAACAACCCATAAACAAAACAAAAAACAACTGTGACCCCTTAGTTGTCAGGGCCTCTACCACCACAGCGATAACGGGTACCACAAACACCGGTACTACGATCGTGAGAGGGCGTCTGCTAGCACGTTGTCCCTCCCACGAATGTGGCGAATATCCAAGTTATACGCCTGGAGGAACAAACTCCATCGCATCAAACGATGATTCGAATTCACCATGCTGCGAAGAAAAACCAAAGGGTTATGGTCTGTATACACAACAAGGGGTAAACTGGAGGATCCCACGTAAACATCAAAATGGTTCAAGGCAAGAACCAAAGCGAGCGCCTCCTTCTCTATAGTAGAGTAGTGCAGTTGATGCCTGTCAAACTTTTTAGAAAAGTAGCACACTGGGTGCTCCACCTCTAATGCATCCTCTTGCAGGAGGACGGCTCCAGCACCGAGGTCACTAGCATCCACTGCCAACTTGAATGGCAGTTGAAAATCGGGAGCTGACAGAACGGGAGCGCTAATCAGAATACCCTTGATGCTCTCAAAAGACTGTTGACAAGTCTCAGTCCACACGAAAGGTACCTTAGGACTGAGCAGATTGGTCAAAGGGGCAACAACAGAAGCAAAGTTCCTACAGAAACTCCTATAGTACCCTGCCATACCTAGGAAGCGCTTTAACTCCCGCCTGGTGATGGGAGCAGGGAAGCCCACTATAGCCTCCACCTTAGCTGTAACGGGGCACACATGCCCACGTCCAACCACCTTACCCAGGTAGGTAACCGTGGCCTGTCCAAATTCACATTTCGCAAGGTTAACTGTCAAGTTAGCATCACCCAACCGCTTGAACACTTCGGCCAGATGCTCCACATGTTGTGACCAAGAGGAACTGTGGATAACCAGGTCATCCAGATATGCCTCACAGAACGCTACCCCGCCCAGGACCTTGTTCACTAGCCGCTGAAACGTCGCTGGGGCATTTCGCATGCCAAAGGCCATCACTGAATACTGGCAGAAACTCTCTGGTGTGACAAAAGCGGATATCTCACGTGCTCGCGGAGTAAGCGGAACCTGCCAGTATCCCTTTAGCAAATCCAATTTACTTACAAAGGCTGCTGAACCCACCCGATCGATACAGTCGTCCATCCGAGGCAGAGGGTACGAGTCCGGCTTGGTTACTGTATTAACTTTACGGAAATCAGTACAGAACCGATGAGTGCAGTCTGGCTTATCAACAAGCAGGCAGGGGGAGCTCCACGCACTAGAACTGGGCTCCGCAATGCCATGTCTCAGCATATAGTCTACTTCCTTACTCAAGATCCTTCAACATATTGACGTGACATAATCTACTCTTGCGCCTGCGGTCGGGAGTTTTAATCAAGTAGTCGACCTCACCAACTTTGCGCTCAATGGAGTATGGCCCACTGTATTTAGCCTGTAATGCAGACCCAAGAATAGGCGAGAGAACCAACACCTTGTCTCCCGGTGAGAACACCCTATGTCGGGCCCGCTTATCATACCACACCTTCATTTTTCCTTGGGCTACCTTTAGGTTCTCTTTCGCTAGTTCACATGCTCTACTAAGCTTAAGCCTGAAGTCACACACATAGTCCAACAAATTAGTAGAGGAAGGAGTCTGGTCAGCCAACCACTTTTCCTTCAGCAGTTTCAAAGGACCCCTCACTGTGTGGCCGAACACCAGCTCAGCCGGGCTGAATCCAAGAGACTCCTGGGTTACCTCCCTAGCAGCAAACAGAAGCAAAGGGATTCCATCATCCCAGTCTTTGTCGAACTCCGTACAATATGCCCGCAGCATTGTTTTGATAGTCTGGTGAAATCTCTCCAGCGCCCCCTGGGACTCTGGATGATAGGCAGAGGAAGGGCAATGTTGGATAGACAACTGCTGGAGGACCTGAGCAAAGAGACGGGACATGAAGTTAGACCCTTGATCTGATTGAATGACCTTTGGTAGGCCAAAAGTCGAAAAAAAACCTAACCAGAGTTTTGGATATAGCTGGGGCTGTGATCTTGCGTAAAGGAATGGCTTCAGGAAAACGGGTCGCTGCACACATAATAGTCAAAAGGTACTGGTTCCCTGTCTTAGTTCGAGGGAGGGGACCAACACAGTCAATGAGGATCCGCTCAAAAGGTTCCCCAACGGCAGGGATAGGCTGCAGAGGAGCCTGAGGGATCTTCTGGTTTGGTTTACCAACCACCTGACACACATGGCACGAGCGACAATATTGTGCCACATCTGACTTCAAACCAGGCCAACAAAAATGTCTCAGCACACGGTCATAAGTCTTCCTGACCCCCATGTGACCAGCAAGATCATGATCATGTGCTAGATGCAGTATATCAGGACGATACACGGCTGGAACAACAATCTGAAACACACTGCCCCAGTCATCCAGACTGGACAGGTTAGGTGGTGTCCACTTTCTCATGAGCACGTCATTGCTAACAAAGTATCCTTGAGACGTATCTACCATTTCATCCTCTAAAACCGCCTCTTCCAAGAGGGACGACAAGGAGACATCCTTGTTTTGCTCTAGTACCAACTGCTCATGAGACGGTATCACCTTACCAAAACCCTCATCAGGGCCACTTTTCAACTCAACAAAGAACGTGTCACTAAGTGTCATATCACCATCTAAGTTAACAACCTCATGGGTGTCACATTTGACCTTTGACATTGCACGTGTTACCGCACACACAGGAAACACTCCTGGATGCTTCTGTGCGAGCTCATCAGGAACCTCAGAAACTACAGGGACGGGAATTACAACTGGAGTAGCCAGCACTTTGCCACCGGCCAAATCGTTCCCTAGAATGAAGGACACCCCCTTTATGGGAATGTGAGAACACACTCCTACGACAACATTGCCTGATACTAAGGGAGAGTTTAGCGAGACCTCATGCAAAGGAGTATTCACAAAGCCTCCTCCAAAGCCCTGAACAATGGCACCGGAATGCAATGAAGAATCTTCCGAAAATGGCAAAATCCCATCCAGAATGAGAGACTGGAAAGCTCCTGTATCTCTCCATATTGTAATAGCCTGCCTTGATCCTAATTCACCAACCAGTGAAACAAATCCCTCCATCCTAAATGTTGAGGAGCCCTCTAGCTCCCTGTCTGCACCTTTGATACTTCGCACCCCACCCTCTAATGTCGGCATAGGTGTCCTGTCTATGATTTCTACCAGAGCCACAGTTTTTACATTTTTCTGCTTAAGCACAGGGCATCCAGCAACGATATGACCAGGCTCCTTACAGTAAAAACAGATAACCCCCTCTGGGAATGCACTAGCAGAGCCACCTTGCCTAGGAGTCGAAGTAAACCGACCAGCAGACACGGGTGACGGGAACCGGCTCCCCTGAGAAGGACGCCTACTACCCCTGGACTCCACACGGCCCTCCTCTACAAAGACAGACTTGTGTGTTAACACAAACTCATCAGCCAAGACAGCAGCGTCGGCTATCTTCGATACCTTATGCTCATTTAGATGTGTGGAAACGTTATCAGGAACACACCTCTTAAATTCCTCTAGGAGAACCAACTGTCTGAGCTGCTCCCTTGACTCTGCTTTTTGCGAGGTGCACCACCGGTCAAACAGGTTCTCCTTCTCTTTTCCAAATTCAACATAAGACTGCCCCTCCTGCCTACGATAACCTCTAAAACGCTGACGATAGGCCTCGGGGACCAACTCATAAGCCCTCAATATGGAAGCTTTAACAAGTTCATAATCAGCGCTCTGTTCAAGGGACAGAGCAGTGTAGGCTTCTTGTGCCCTACCAACCAAAACACATTGTAGCAGCAGTGTCCAGGCGGTATCAGGCCACTTCAATGTGGTTGCCACCCTTTCGAAAAGGGGAAAATATCTTTCCACGTCTTTCTCAAAAAATGGTGGCACCATCCTAATATTCCTGCCTACATCAAACCCGGAACGTGACTCTGGATGCAGAGCACCCGCCTGCAAGGCAGCATACTTATATTCAAGCTCCTTCTGTGCACGCTCGTGCTCCAGCAACAGTTGTTTCTCCTTAAACTCACGCTCATGCTCACGCTCCTCTTTCCTCTCTCTCTCCTTAAGCTCACGCTCCTCTTTACTCTCTCTCTCCTTAAGCTCACGCTCCTCTCTCCTCTCCTCACGCTCTCGCTCTAGCTGCCTCTCCTTAAACTCCAACTCCCTAATCCTCCACTCACCCTCTACACCAGGTAATAGCGGAGACGCGCCAGACGATGGAGGCTCCTCCACCCTCTCCTCAAGCACCTGTCCCCTAATGAGCAAAACCCGCAAAGCACCCAAGGCAGATGGTTTCAAACGTTTCTCACTGGGAGTAAGCTCGACCTTGTAGTGCACAGCAAGCTCGAGCAGTTGTTCTTTGGAAAATTTGTCTAATAAGTCATGAGACGGGCGATCAACAAAGTCCCTGATGGAAGCCATTGTCACTGAACTAGACACCCCAAGCTACACACCCAACCTCACAGACACGAAGAACCACTAACGAACCACTGAAGAACAACGAAGAACCACTGAAGAACCATGAATAATGCTAATTGCCAACAATAACAACCAGAATGGAACACGGTGGAAATGTGAGCTCTACGGAGCGCACCTTTCCAGGTTGCACAAACAACCAAAAAAAAAGACTCCTTCAGCTGGTACACTGGTACCTGGAATATACACGTAGTACTGAAGACTCTCTCAGCTGGTACCTGGAATACACACGTAGTACTTGGCTACATTGGAGAACACGGGGAACTCTGCTTCATGCCTTTTCCACCACCCCAAGCAATCACCACCTAGCAATAGAGGCTCTCTTGATATTTTGGATATTCACTACGGCTCTAAAACGGTGACGCTGCAAGGTATACGGAGACGCAGAAATGACAGCTAGCTCCCAAATCCATTCCGGGACAATGGAACGCAGTTCTCTCTCTCTCTTTCTCTCTTTTTTTTTCTCGGAACACAGTGTGCGCTTGTATAGGCCTTGCATCGCGTGCAATGAGTCTTTCTCTCTCTCGGAACGCAGTGCGCGCTTGTATACTAGCGTTGCATGTAATGAGTCTCTCTATCAATCTCCCTCCCTCCCTCCCTCCCTCCCTCCCTCCCTCCCTCCCTCTCTCTCAAGTTGCCAAACTGCATGTGCATTAAAATTGCGATTCTAATAGATTCTAACATTTTCAAATCGATGCAGTTGAATCGTCACCTTAGAATCGATGCATTGCGATGTGTTGTTACACCCCTAATGTGTACTGTAGTGTGTACTATATTGTGTACTGCAGTAGGTTAGGGCTCTCTGCATGTGTACTGTATTGTGTACTATATTGTGTACTGCAGTAGGTTAGGGCTCTCTGCATGTGTACTGTAGTGTGTACTATATTGTGTACTGCAGTAGGTTAGGGCTCTGCATGCGTACTGTAGTGTGTACTATAGTGTGTACGGCAGTAGGTTAGGGCTCTCGTATTGTAGTGTGTACTATAGTGTGTACTGCAGTATGTTAGGGCTCTCTGCATGTGTACTGTAGTGTGTACTATAGTGTGTACTGCAGTAGGTTAGGGCTCTCTGCATGTGTACTGTAGTGTGTACTATATTGTGTACTGCAGTAGGTTAGGGCTCTTGTACTGTAGTGTGTACTATGTTGTGTAGTGCAGTAGGTTAGGGCACTCTGCATGTGTACTGTAGTGTGTACTATATTGTCTACTGCAGTAGGTTAGGGCTCTCTGCATGTGTACTGTAGTGTGTACTATATTGTGTACTGCAGTAGGTTAGGGCTCTCTGCATGTGTACTGTAGTGTGTACTATATTGTGTACTGCAGTAGGTTAGGGCTCTTGTACTGTAGTGTGTACTATGTTGTGTACTGCAGTAGGTTAGGGCTCTCTGCATGTGTACTGTAGTGTGTACTATATTGTCTACTGCAGTAGGTTAGGGCTCTCTGCATGTGTACTGTAGTGTGTACTATATTGTGTACTGCAGTAGGTTAGGGCTCTCTGCATGTGTACTGTAGTGTGTACTATATTGTGTACTGCAGTAGGTTAGGGCTCTCTGCATGTGTACTGTAGTGTATACTATATTGTGTACTGCAGTAGGAAAGGGCTCTCTACATGTGTAGCAGTGTTTAGTGAGATATAGGCATCATGTGCCGGTATGACATTTGATGGTATGATACTGATGGTATGATAACATTGGGCAAAAATACTGCAGTTTCACGGTATTCGGTAAAAAAAAGAAAATTGTTTCCCCATTGAACAAAATGTCTTTTATTACAGTGCACAAACACGCACAATCAGCTTTTCTGTAAGTGTTATTTATGAATGTGTGAAGACACTGTCTGTATTACACACAGAGGGAACTGTCTGACCACTTTCAATTTGTACTAAGTACAACTAATAAGTACAGAATAAAAAGTACTTCCAAATAAACGTTCATGATTATGAATATGTAGGCTACATGTCAAAAGGTCAATACGTTTTGTTAATGTAATCTACTTGCACAGATGTATGTTATATAGCCTAGTAATATTCTTACTGGATTAAACATACATTTAAACAATTCATCTTTTGTGGTGGATCCAACATAATTCACCCACCCTATGTGTTGGGGATAAGGGTTCCGTACGGACCATATTGTTTGTTACTTTCCTGTCTGCACTTTCCTGTCGAGTGTTGAATGAATGAAAACTTTATTTAACAGATTGCAGAATGGGTACAATACAGTACGGCCGCTCAATACACACAATTGTTAAGGGGATGCAGACCAGAGAAAGACGTTTTACTCTTGTTTACATCAGGGTCCCCCATTTTTTTTTTTTTTTTCCTCACTTCCGATTTTTTCTCTTTTTCTCCCCATCCCAATTTAGTCGTTATGATGCCAATTCCCCCCCTCCCTTACCTGGTCGTTGTGCGCATGTTCTTCCTACTGGTCGGTACAAGGGAACCCTGAAGTCAACCGCATGCTTCCTCCGACACATGCGGAGACAGCCAGTGGCTCTTTTTTCACCTGGCAGCGAGGACTCTCATTGGTGAAGTGTAACGTGTGGGAGGTCACGCTGCCTTCACCACTTCCTGCCTTTTGCTGAGCGGGCGCCCAGACCTGACCTGTAGGCGTCGCTGTCCACAACGCCAGATTACCACCCACGACTTCCCTCCCGCTAACTCAGCCAAACGAGTTAGTATGATGATCGGCCCAAGCCACAGGCAATGCTGACTCCGGGAGTCGAGACCGCAGCCTCTTGCATTGGTGACGAGTGCAATCTCCGCTACGCCACCCGACCGCCCAGGGTCAACCATTTTCAATTCATAGTGACATTTATGACATACACAACATGACATCATGACATTTATGGCATAGGGACATACATGACATACAGGTATATAGTACTGTTACATTTGTGACATATACAATATGCAAATATACAGTACTGTTACCCATAGATCCTGACAGAGAGTATGTACATATGATGGGGAGGGGACTGTACATTAGGAGGGGGTGGGTGGGTGGGAGAGAAATATACATACGGTGGGGGGGGGGGGTTGTCAAGTCTGGTTTAGCAACTAATTGTGTCAAATGTGTGGAAATTGGTTGTGCATTTATTATATTTCCATTTAGGGTGTGAGGACGCAAACCAGAGCTAAGGGCAGTGACTGATGCTACGACACATCACCTGACTGTTAGAAGTTGTATGTTAAAGCCGATATGGCTAGGAGAGAGGTTTAAGGTGGAAGTTGAGTTTAATAATACTATTATGTGTATTAAAGATACGGGGAAAATGTTGGCACGAGACTATACAATGGAGCTTGGCTAGATCAAATTTTAAATGGGAATAGTGGTGTAAACAAGCAGTTATATATGGGAATTTCTAATTGTAATTTTCCTGTTGGACATGTTGCATTGGCCTGGCGAGATGGTGTTGGACGGATGATGGACAGACTGTGGGTCTACGAGCAGGCCAGAGGTGGAGAAGGAGGACTTCGCTGCAGACTGTCCTCGCTTACAGAGGATTGGTTTGTGGCCATTCCAAACCTGAACACGGTTGATCTGATCTTAGAAGCTAAGCAGGTTCGAGCCTGAGTCCCTGGTGTGGTAACATCAGGAAAGCGCATGGCAAGATGGAAAAGTGAAAAGACTGAGTCATGGACTATGGACGGGACAGAGACATTGAGTGGACAGTGATAAAGAGTGTTTGTTATAATCATGCCATTTTAGGTATTCACGGTTGTTGTTTTTGCATTCAGGTAAAATAATCATGTTTATATGATCCTTTTTTCCCTTAATGTTTAACTGAATAGTGAAGGGGAAGTTACTGGCTGTAAGTCACAATAGGTTGAGTTTTTACCTCTCTTACAACTTTTGACAACAGGGAGTAATTTTTTCTCCTGTAAGGGCGGAGGTTTGTAGTGGAAAATACACTTGTTATATATATTTCTTGCTTAAATATATATGTAATATATTTAATAAATGTTGCTCTCACTGGCGATGAGAGCAAGGCAGGAAGTGCCTTTGAAATGACAGGAAGCGGCCAAGAACACTGACTGGTCATAATGACCCTTACACACATGTGTACACTCACATACACACACACACACATAGACACACACATAGACACACACACACACATCAGTTATGTAAGGGGGCTTTTAATTAACAGGAAATATCAGAGAGACATTAGACGCCAGTAAGACACACACACAGACACACACACGTACACACATACACACACATAGACACACACACACACACATAGACACACACACACTCACACACACATGTACACTATACACACACATTGACATATGGTCTTTTGCATAACAGAAGGAGGCCTATAGTATGTAATACTGTAACAGTAATATTGTAGTGCTATAATTATGAACTATGCTATACTTAAGTAAATGGACCCACTGTTGTGTGAACTAAGGTGCAATCACTAAGAGGAGACAGTCTGTCTCATTTGGATTTGATAACTACAATAGAAGGATATATTACATAACAGTAGCGCCAGCACACACACACACACACATGAATTCACACACACTCGAGTTTCGAGTTTCTTTAATAGTTGTCATACAGAAGTACAGAATACTTTTATACAAAATGCTTCTTACTGTTACGCTCCAGAGACTGTGCAAGACAAGATAAGTATGAAATAAAATAACATAGTATAGCATGTAAATTAGAAGTAAAAAAAATTAGGTCACAGTGTTCAGTATAGACATATGTACAATGTTCGATGCAGAATAGACGTAACTGAGTTATCATATAATATACAATACTGTGCAGTGTACTAATATACAATACTATATAGTGCAAGGCAGAAATGGGATGAGGTGCAATTTAGGTACAATTTACAGTAGGTGTACGAGTTGTAGTGCAAATCCTTTATCAATAAATATAAAGTGTGTTTGTGTGATCTAAAGTGTGGAGAGTGGGTGCTGCAGTGTGTTGTTTGTTTAAGTGAGTGTGTGCATGTGGGTGTGTGTGCTGTGTGCATTTGATGGTTGTTGCATAGTGTTTATTGTTCGTTTAGCAGCCTGATGGCCTGGGGATAGAAGATTCTTCTGAGTCTTTCTGTGCTCGCCTTAAGACTCCGGTATCGCTTGCCTGAACGCAGCAGTTCAAAGAGGCAGTTGTTCGGGTGGCTCGAGTCCTTAATAATTCTCTTAGCCTTCCCCTTGCACCGCTTGTTGTAAATGTTCTGGAGGGTGGGAAGCCCCCCTCCAATTGTGCGTTCGGCTGAACGTGTCACTCTTTGTAGTCTGCTACGGTCTTGTGCAGTGCTATTCCCAAACCAGGAGGTGATGTTGCCAGTCAGGATGCTCTCTATTGTACATGAGTAGAAGTTCCTAAGGATCTTCTGACTGACTTGGAACTTCCTTAGGCACCTGAGGAAGTAGAGGCGTTGTCGTGCCTTCTTCACAACACTGTCAATGTGTGTGGTCCATGTCAAATCCTCGGATATGTGGGCTCCGAGGTACTTGAAACTGTTCACTCTCTCAACCGGTGCCCCGTCGATGCTGAGGGGGCTGTAGTCCTTGACCCCCGACCTCCTGAAGTCCACAATCATCTCTTTTGTTTTGCTGACGTTCAGGGAGAGGCAGTTCTCCTGACACCACTGTGACAGGTTCTCTACCTCTTCCAGGTAGGCCCTTTTCGTCGTTGGCAGAGATCAGGCCCACCACTACTGTGTCATCAGCAAATTTGATGATGGTGTTGTTGTTCCGCTGTGCTACGCAGTCATGTGTGTACAGGGAGTAGAGGAGGGGGCTCAGAACACAGCCCTGGGGGGCCCCTATGTTGAGCGTGATGGATGAGGAGGTGCAGTTGCCTGCTCTTACCACCTGGGGTCTGCCCGTCAGGAAGTCCAAGACCCACTGGCAGAGGTCATAGTTCAAGCCCAGGTCCCTGAGCTTGGCTATGAGTTTGGAGGGGACTATGGTATTGAATGCTGAGCTGTAGTCGATGAACAGCATTCTCACATAGTTCCCCTGCCTCTTGTCCAGGTGTGATGCTGCTGTGAGCAGCACATGGGCTATGGCGTCCTCCGTGGACCTGTTGGGGCGATATGCAAATTGCAGAGGGTCCAGGTTGATGGGGAGGGAGGAACAGATGTAGCCCTTCACTAGCTTCTCAAAGCACTTCATGGCTATGGAGGTGAGGGCTACAGGGCGGTAGTCGTTGAGGCAAGCGGGCGTAGATTTTTTGGGTACAGGGATGATGGTGGACTTCTTCAGACAGGTGGGGATGACAGCCTGTTCCAAGGACAGGTTGAAGATGTCAGTGAATAACAAAATTTTTGATTTTGCAAATCAAAAAAGGAGGTACAGAATCTTTGTTTTGATATGAATGAAGATAAATGGAAATCAGTCACAAAACAAAAATAAGTCCTAAAGATTCCTATTGTGTATACTACTTAGTATGTACATGGGGTTCCTGTTGGGTATACTACATAGTATAAGTACATGGGGTTCCTGTTGAGTATACTACTTAGTATAAGTACATGGGGTTCCTGTTGAGTATACTACTTAGTATAAGTACATGGGGTTCCTGTTGAGTATACTACTTAGTATAAGTACATGGGGTTCCTGTTGAGTATACTACATAGTATAAGTACATGGGGTTCCTGTTGAGTATACTACATAGTATAAGTACATGGGGTTCCTGTTGGGTATACTACATAGTATAAGTACATGGGGTTCCTGTTGAGTATACTACTTAGTATAAGTACATGGGGTTCCTGTTGAGTATACTACTTAGTATAAGTACATGGGGTTCCTGTTGAGTATACTACATAGTATAAGTACATGGGGTTCCTGTTGGGTATACTACTTAGTATAAGTACATGGGGTTCCTGTTGAGTATACTACTTAGTATGGGAACCAGGGCCGGACTGGGGAAATAATTCATACCGGGAGATATAGCGCGAAATATAGCCCCAGTCAGGCCACTTTTTAAGCGGGGGGGTCTGGGGGTCCCCCACCAGGAATTTTTTTGTTACAAAGACTTAATTTCCTGCATTCTGGTGAATTTTAGTGCATGTGAATCACAAACTAATGAGCCAACAATTGCTTAGTACAATGTACTGTTATGGACCTCAAATAAAACTGTTGTGGCACTAGCAATGCTACTCTCTCTCTCCACCTTCAAAAAGAAAAAAGCAAGAGCACAACATATTTTTCTATTTACTATTATAATACAGTTAACCACTCTCTCCTGTAAGGGCCTTTCTTTTTCTTTGTTTTATCCCTCTCTCCTCCACCCTTTCTCTTTCTTCCACTGTCCATCTTGACATCAACGTTAATTGACTTTCGCTCTACTGTATCTCTCCCGAGTCCCTCACTACCTGGCTCATTGCCTGGCTGTTATTCTGCATCTGAGTGCCGTCTGCCATTCCATTCGCCGCCTCCGCTGTCAATCAGTTGTATCGCCTGGTCCCGCCTCCACCAATCACAAGCGGCAGCACGGCTCCATTGTGTGTGTGTGATCCGCCGGCCCGTGAGAGAGAGAGTCAGATAGTTCTCCAACTCTGTGGCAGACAGTGAAATCCTGGTTGTTCCCCACCCATCTAGGTTATCTAACTATCGCGCCGCGCCGCCGCCACAACTAGAAACAATCGCCTGGCAAAAAAAATAAATAATAATAATAAAATTTTTTTTTTTTATATACATTTTTTTTTTTAATCTGTGCAGGCCAGGCCACCGGGAAAACTCCCGGTGCTCCCGATGGCCAGTCCGGGCCTGATGGGAACAGAATATTTGGGCAGCACAGTGGTGTAGTGGTTAACACTGTCACCTCACAGCTAGAAGGTCCTGGGTTCGATTCTGTTAAGAGCTACAGGTGTCTCTATCTCAACACCGATTCGAGATAAAACCCTGTGGCCGCTCGATATCCCTCAGCGAGGTGCTAAACTCGCCAAGTTCTCAAGTAAATTCCCAATCCTACTCACGCCATGTATTAAGCCACAGAACCTCTGATTAGTTCAACAAGTCCATGGACCACTTAGCCTTGGTACCCCTCACCACAGCGTCCTGTTGTGAAGAATCTCAAGGCCGCTGGATACATCTCATGTACCGGCTGACGCAGAGTCTCTGGTGCTTGCTTGGAATCCCTTCCAGGAGATTTGCTTAATTCTTCATGGAAGTGGCCAAGTTTGTATTTTATTTAATTCTTATTTCATAGTCACTGGTTAGTTTAATCCATTTCATATGAAATATAAACTTATAAGAGTTGTTAACCTCTTTATTACGTAACCATTGACTACAGGAAGGCTTGTTAACTTGTCAATGTTACACAATAAGGAGACGGCAGCCAAAGTATCTAAATAAAGAATATTTTAATTAATAGTTACCATGGTTTTCGTAACTGAAATGAACATCAAATAATAGACAGACAAACACAGGACTATACAGTCAGGATCAGCACCAGACGGAAGGGATGACAGACTACTTATACACAAGGGAATGACGAGACAACACACACCTGGGGGGGAAAACAATAGGGACTACACACCATGACAGCGGACTACATCTAGACAACTCACATTAGGAGCGCCTGATCAGGGCACAAATATACCCCCACATAACACCCCCCCCCCTCAAATTTATGGCCATAACCCCAAAGTGAAATGGGGAAATGGACATAAACAAGAAAAACCGTACCTAAATAACTAAAGGGGAAGGGGAAAAAAAACACAAATATAGCGGTTGATAAGTGGGGAACCCTGCTGTAAACAAGACGAAAAGTCGCCCTCCGGTCCGCATCCCCCCAACAACTGTGCATATTGAGCTGCCCCGCATTGCACCCTGCAATCCATCAATAAAGTCCCCGATCAACCAGGTAAGGAGAATGGACAGCCTCAGCCTTACTCCTCATCACTCCCGACTCCTGGAACACAGAGCAAAATCAATAAAAAGCAAAAACAAAACAACAACACTTCTCACACAACCCCCCCATAATACCCCGTCATCCCCAGAAAGCACCGGAGATCCCGACGTGTAGCTGGCTCTGGGAAACCAAGTATAGCCTCCACCTTAGAATGGACAGGGCGGACCTCCCCCCGCCCCACTACCTTGCCAAGATAGGTGACGGTCGCCCTGCCAAACTCGCACTTGGCCAGATTCAGTGTCAAGTTCGCCCCAACAAGCCGTCCAACCACCTCCCGCAACCTAGCTATGTGCCCCTCCCAATCGTCAGAGTAAATGACGAGGTCGTCGAGGTAGGCCGTACAACAAGCCACTTCCGACAGCACCTGGTTGACCAACCTCTGGAAGGTCGCAGGCGCATTGCGCATCCCAAATGGCATCACCGTGTATTGCAGGAAACTGTCAGGTGTCACGAATGCAGAAATCAGTTTAGCCCGGTTCGTAAGTGGCACCTGCCAGTACCCTTTTAGCAAATCCAACTTAGTTACAAAAGACGCGCCCCCCACCCTGTCAACACAGTCCTCCATCCTGGGCAACGGGAAACTATCTGGTCTAGTCACATTATTTACCCGACGAAAATCAGTGCAAAATCTATCCGTTTTATCAGATTTATCCACCAACAAGCACGGCGAGCTCCCCGGGCTGAAACTGGGCTCCGCGATGCCATTAGCGAGCATATATTCCACCTCTTTTTGCAATCGTGCGTGTTTGTGTGGATTCACGCGATACGCGTGCTGTTTAATGGGCACTGCCTCCCCCACATCAATGTCATGATACAAGACACTCGTGCGCGAAGGGATATCCGAGAAAAGTTCGCTGTGAGTCCCAACCAGGCCCATGATATCCGCTTGCTGTAGCTCTGACAAATGGCCCAGCCGACAGCCAAGAGTGACCACAGACTCCGTGTTTGTAAGACGGCCCTCCACAACCGCTTTAGACGGGATAATCACGTCATCCTCCAGCCCACAAACGCCGTCTGCAAGAAAAAGACTGTCATTACTCATATCGACACTAGATGGGGCCAACACACAAGCCGACACCGGCGTAGCGGCCACCACAGTACTGGCCACAGGCCCCCTTGTATGAAACGGCTTAATCATATTAATATGACACAGGCGGGTCTTCCGCCCACGATCCAGTGTCTCAATAAGGTAATTCAGCTCCCCTACCTTTTCCCTAACCCGATACGGTCCACTAAACCGAGCCTGTGACACCGTCTTGGCCGTTATCCGTTTCAACGGAATCGCTTCAGGGAAACGTGTGTTGGCACACATAATGGTCAAAAGAAAACTATTACCTGCCTTCGTTCTAGGGAGCGGTCCCACACAGTCAATAATAACCCTCTCAAAGGGTTCCCCCACTGCCGGGATAGGATAGAGCGGCGCCCGTGGAATGACGTCATTGGGTTTCCCCACTATTTGACACGTAGAACACCCCCTGCAGTGCTGCGCCACATCCCGTTTTAACCCTGGTCAAAAAAAATTACGCAGCACCCTATCGAACGTCTTGTTGACCCCCAAATGCCCTGCGAGCCTATGATCGTGAGCCAAACAAAGGATATCATGACGGTACTTGAACGGAACCACAACCTGCGTCACCACATTCCAATCATTCCCCAATGACGCATCCGGATCAGGGGACCATTTAGGCAGCAACACCCCGTCTCCCAGGACATAACAGCTTTTAAGACCCTTACTCTCTCCTTCCCCCACAGCGGATGCAAAAAACCCCGACCGGCTTGAATCTCTACCCTGTTCTGCGATAACCAGTTTCACGAGTGAAAGATAACTCAGCCGCGCTACTGGCAACTTCAGCCGAGGAAGTAGTGTTCAGGAACGAACCGGCTGAAACAGAAGAAACAGCGCCATCCGACTCAAGTTGGTCAACTGTAGGGGCAAACTGCGACAATAACAACGAGCCAGGCTGCCCCTGGAGCGCCCCTCCCTCTCAGGCTCGTCGCCGTGAGCCGCTACTACTGTATCGAACAAGTCCACCTCGCCCTCTTCCTCGGCCCGAGCTCTAACAACCATGGCTCGCGTCACCGCACATGAAGAGAACCCCCTCGGATACGCCTCTGCCAGGATGTCTACCGCCCCAGACTGTGCTGGCACACAAGTCACGTCTGCCTTCACAAGGACCTTACCCCCTGCCAAATCGTTCCCAAGGATTAGTGACACCCCCGCAACCGGGAAGCAACTTTCTACCCCAATGACGACCGGGCCCGACACCAATTCAGATGTCAGGTGGACAATGTGAAGCGGGACCTTCATCACATGCATCCCAAAAGACCTAACTGTTATCCCCGCATCCACCTCTGTACTACTGTCGAAAGGCAACACATCCCCCCGAATAAATGACTGGGATGCAGCCGTGTCCCTTAATATGGTCACAGGAACCCTCACCCCATCGCTAGATAAGGATACAAACCCCCCGCTGATAAACGGTAGGTAAGCTTTAATATCCTCACCCCTTTTGTCATACTCAACCGATGTGCGTGTGGGTGCCATCACCAACGAAATCTGCCTACTGGGACGAGTAAGGGCAAAACAATTCTCTTTTATATGACCTCGTTTTCCACAGTTAAAGCACTCGCGTGTCTCAGACCTCGCGCCCCGCTCAACCGCCTCGCCCCCACTGATACCACCCATGCCCACAGTCTTGTCACCGAAGCCCCACCTCGGCTTACTCTCCACATTGCGTACAGGGTAACATGGCGTAAAGAGTGTCTTGTGCGTCAGCACAAACTCGTCCGCCAGGCTCGCAGCCACCGAACACTCAGTCACCCTATGCTCGTTCATGTACATAGCAACATTATCGGGCAAACAATACGACTTGAACTCCTCAAGGAGCACGAGCTCCCGCATCTTAACCAGGGTGTCCACCTTCTCCGACGCGCACCACCGGTCAAACAGCTCTTTCTCGTACGCAAACTCCACATAAGTCTGCGAGCTGCCCTTTCTCAGAGCCCTGAACCGCTGCCTGTACGCCTCAGGCACCAGCTCATACGCCCTGAGAATCGCAGCTTTGACCGCCCCGTAGTCTTGGGTATTCGGGCACAGGGACGCATACACATGCTGGGCTTTTCCCGTAAGAGCACTCTGGAGCAGCAACGTCCAGTGTTCGGCCGGCTCCGCCTCAGCTTGGTCACGGTCAACACGCTCCAACTCGCGCGCATGCCTGAGCTGTTCAAACTTAAGCTCCAACTTGCGCAGCCCCAGAGAGCCATCAGAGACTTGGTCTAACTCCTCCTCGGTATCATCATGCACCACCTCTTGGGTGGTCAGAGCCTCTACCAATATCCCCCGCTGCTGTGCTTTTCTACCCGGGGCCAGCTTAACCCCATAATGGTCCGCTATTCCCGCCAGCTCATCCTTTGTGCACACGCCTAACAACCCCACTGTCGGCCTGCGCACAAAGTCTGCCACTGTCACTGGCATCTCTGAACAGGGAAGAAACAGGGAAGGAGAAAAGAGAGATACCTACAACCACAACCACCATATATCAAAACAAACGAAAACAATCAACCCCTAAATAACCACAACAAACAAAAGAAAAACGGCTTCACCCTATGCGTCTGTATAGTCCTGGTCCCTACCTACTTCGGCCACCGCTCCACTACCAACCCTGGTACTGTATGTACGAGATATAAGCAAGCGCTGGCATGACCGCCTAACGCCTCCACACCTAGAGGTATTCGCAAATCAACCACTGTCATGTGTCAAAAAAAAACCAAACCCATCCCCAAACGTTCTCAACCCTCACTATAGTACCCCTATATAAGTAACTACTACACACACGCCGGCCTAGGAGGAGCCTGACATGGTCCTTCTAATACCCCGACCGCATGTGGTGTGTCCCCAGGCGATGGAAGGTACCATATATAAAATGGTCCAACTGCCCTAGCTGATTGAGAACGCTCCCTATTGGAGAAGTATTTGCCAAGGGGGTCTAAAACATGGGTCACACACACGACAATGCCAACCATACCTCACAGTGTGGATCAAGCCCAGCGGCCATCAGCAAATGCTTGCTCAGAGTCGTTTGGCCGAGCCCCCATATTACGTAACCATTGACTACAGGAAGGCTTGTTAACTTGTCAATGTTACACAATAAGGAGACGGCAGCCAAAGTATCTAAATAAAGAATATTTTAATTAATAGTTACCATGGTTTTCGTAACTGAAATGAACATCAAATAATAGACAGACAAACACAGGACTATACAGACAGGATCAGCACCAGACGGAAGGGATGACCGACTACTTATACACAAGGGAATGACGAGACAACACACACCTGGGGTAATGGTAATTGGGTACACCTGGGGGGGAAAACAATTACTACACACCATGATAGCAGACTACATCTAGACATGACAACTCACATTAGGAGCGCCTGATCAGGGCACAAACATACCCCCACATAACACTCTTCATTGTTTGTAATAAACAGTGTCTGCTTGGGAAAACTCCTTTCATTGAATAGTCATATTCACAGAAATACTATTTAATAGGTAGTACTATTAATAATAGTGTAATATTAGCGTATAATATTAATCATTTCCATAAGACCAGGTCGAAAACACGCTCAATACAAGGGTATCCGTGTCGAAGCCCTACTTTTGACTCCAACCCGGGTAGACGTAAGAATGACTGAATAGTCATTGATATAACTTTAGCTAGAAGCAGTAACCAGCAATTGATTGAATCTGTAATCAGGCTACCAGGACATAATTACCTCTCGCTTACCTCAGATGAAAGCAAGGCGTGGCCAGCGTTTTGAAAGATCATGATGGAGCTTGTAAAAGAACGCGGTCCAAGAGTTGAATAAAAGTATTTAACAAAGTTTGGTTTAATTAGAAAGTAGTTACAATAATACCGTCTTGGAAAGATCCAATCCAGGAAAATAACAAAGCAAGGACATAAACTCATCAAAGACGAAATCAACATCTTTCGCCTGAAGAATAAAACCTCTATAGTTTAAAAATCATCACAAAATATGAGCTAAGAGCCTAGCACAGCTCATCAAATCTAAAAAGACAGGATAGCTATGTTGTAGGGATAAGCCTGCACGGAAAACTGCCAGTTCCAAATCTCTTACACTGCATGATTTTGGAATGGAGATAAAATAAAGTCACAAAAGCAAGCCAGAGCTTTTCATGCGCGAACATTACTTTTTATACAGTTCCGTAGCGTCATATTGCAAGCAAAGATAAACACTCCTTCTTTCAACTGTGTATTGCCATTGGCTCTGAACCCTTTCTCACAAACTGAACAACTAAATAGTTTCACTCCGGTATGATTTTGTATGTGTATCTTCAGATCACTCTTCTTGCTGAACCCAGGCCTGTTTGACAACGTTTGTATTTTCTGTGTCTTTTGTTTTACTGCCATCAAACCTGGACCTCCACTCTCCTTCCATTCATCACCGTCATCAGTCTCAGCTCCAGAACTGTCATCATCACCGTCATCAGTCTCAGTTCCAGAACTGTCATCACCGTCATCAGTCTCAGTTAGAGAACAGTCTGAAGAGAGAGGCTGGCTATCTGGCACTTCAACAGATTCCGACTTGGGGACCAGGTTGCCGCGTTGCCAGGTACCCAGGTGGGGTATCTCCCGGGCCTTTCTGTATGGAATTTGCATGTTCTCCCCGTGCTCGCAAGGGTTTCCCCTCCAGATAAGAAACCCAAAGAAAAAAACATGCAGAACAGATGGCTAACGCTGTCGCGTCCCTGACTAAGACGGACAGGAGCACTTGGATTGGTCCCCGGGCGCGGCCCACGCCACAGTCCATGTCTGCTCCTGGCTGCCCTTGGGGGAAGGACGACAGGATGGGAAAAGTGCAGAGAGACATTTCATCAGTGTGTGAGTGTTCCTGTGTGTCGCCCATCTCGCATTTGTGTGTTCTTCTTCTAAAAAAGTACATGGGGTTTCTATTTAATATACTGCAAACTGTGTTTGGGGACCTGTTCCCTTTATCTTTTCAAGTCTACTCTCAGCTTAAACGGAACAACTAAATGGTTTCTTTCCTGTATGAGTTCTAGTGTGTTTCTTCAGATGTGTTTGCCGACTGAACCCTTTCCCACAAACTGAACAACTAAATGGTTTCTCTACAGTATGAGTTATCATGTGTTTCTTCATATTTGTTTGCTGACTGAAACCTTTCCCACAAACTGAACAACTAAATGGTTTCTCTCCAGTGTGAGTTCTCATGTGTGTCTTCAGATGTGTTTGCCGACTGAACCCTTTCCCACAAACTGAACAACTAAATGGTTTCTCTCCAGTATGTGTTCTCATGTGTGTCTTCAGATGTGTTTGCCGACTGAACCCTTTCCCACAAACTGAACAACTAAATGGTTTCTCTACAGTATGAGTTATCATGTGTGTCTTCAGATGTGTTTGCCGACTGAACCCTTTCCCACAAACTGAACAACTAAATGGTTTCTCTCCAGTATGTGTTCTCATGTGTGTCTTCAGATGTGTTTGCCGACTGAACCCTTTCCCACAAACTGAACAACTAAATGGTTTCTCTCCAGTGTGAGTTCTAGTGTGTCTCTTCATATTTCTTTTATCATTGGACCCTTTCCCACAAACTGAACAGCTAAATGGTTTCTCTCCAGTGTGAGTTATCATGTGTGTATTCAGATGTCCTTGGTGATTGAACACTTTCCCACAAACTGAACAAACAAAAGGTTTCTCTCCAGTATGTGTTCTCATGTGTGTCTTCAGATCTCCCTTCATACTGAAACCTTTCCCACAAACTGAACAAAGAAATGGTTTCTCTCCAGTATGTGTTATCATGTGTGTCTTCAGATTTCCCTTCATACTGAAACCTTTCCCACAAACTGAACAACTAAATGGTTTCTCTCCAGTGTGGTTTCTAGTGTGTCTCTTCATATTTCTTTTATCATTGAACCCTTTCCCACAAACTGAACAGCTAAATGGTTTCTCTCCAGTATGTGTTATCATGTGTGTCTTCAGATGTCCTTGGTGATTGAACACTTTCCCACAAACTGAACAAACAAAAGGTTTCTCTCCAGTATGTGTTCTCATGTGTGTCTTCAGATCTCCCTTCGCACTGAACCCTTTCTCACAAACTGAACAGCTAAATGGTTTCACTCCGGTATGATTTTGTATGTGTATCTTCAGATCACTCTTCTTGCTGAACCCAGGCCTGTTAGACAACGTTTGTATTTTCTGTGTCTTCTTTTGTTTTACTGCCATCAAACCTGGACCTCCACTCTCCTTCCATTCATCACCGTCATCAGTCTCAGCTCCAGAACTGTCATCATCACCGTCATCAGTCTCAGTTCCAGAACTGTCATCATCACCGTCATCAGTCTCAGTTCCAGAACTGTCATCACCGTCATCAGTCTCAGTTAGAGAACAGTCTGAAGAGAGAGGCTGGCTATCTCTAGTTGGTTCTAAATCACCAGCTGGATCTAAGTTACTGGTTAGTTCTGCTACTCCACAGTCCTCTCCTTCAGGTTCTGTTTTCATGTGTTCAGTTGAGGTGCTGGGTAAAGAGTAAGCTTCTCTGTTTTTCTCGCTTTGGGGTTGAAGAGGCTGGAATGACAGAGCGTTCTCTTGACCATCTTCACATTTCACTGGGTCTACTGTGATCTTGGAGAGATCAGCTTCTTCCAGCCCTTGATCTAGTTCATCTTTAATCTGCTCTGGGTACAGGTTTTGGCTGAGTTGTGAGGACAGAGGTTTCTCTTCATCATGTTCACTCTTCACAGAGACACGAAGCTCCTCTCCCTCCTGACTGATCCACAGTTCCTCCTGTTCCTCTTTAATCTGGAGGGGCTCTGTGTCCTGGGTTTGGCTGAGTTGTGAGGACTGAGGTTTCTCTTCATCATGTTCACTCTTCACAGAGACACGAAGCTCCTCTCCCTCCTGACTGATCCAGAGTTCCTCCTGTTCCTCTTTAATCTGGAGGGGCTCTGTGTCCTGGGTTTGGCTGAGCTGTGAGGACTGAGGTTTCTCTTCATCATGTTCACTCTTCACAGAGACACGAAGCTCCTCTCCCTCCTGACTGATCCAGAGTTCCTCCTGTTCCTCTTTAATCTGGAGGGGCTCTGTGTCCTGGGTTTGGCTGAGCTGTGAGGACTGAGGTTTCTCTTCATCATGTTCACTCTTCACAGAGACAAGAAGCTCCTCTCCCTCCTGACTGATCCAGAGTTCCTCCTGTTCCTCTTTCATCTGTAGGCGCTCTGGCTCCTCCTGGACCAGACTGGGGCTCCTCTCCTGCTGCTCAGGGGGAACCTCCTCTTTACAGACGGGGAGCTGTGGGGGGTCTGGAGGGAGGAATAATAATAATATGAATAACAAACAAAGATGCAGTAGATAACTTTTCACTATTAAGTGAAACTCTGCAACTGAAAGTAGAAACACAATCGATCAATTATTGTTTGGCTACAAAATCAGAAAATCTCAATCATGCCTCATCACGCTGTCAATCACAACTTGGAGGTTGATCAGATGTTGTCAGGAGGTGAAAATGTAAACAAACAGAGTGAGACTTGAGGTTCTCCAAACTAAACAAGGTAACTATGGATAGCTGAAATACTTATGGATTGTTAGCTTGACCAATTACCTTTTTTACTTGAGTTGGGGCAACTGTTGTAATTCCTACACTGTTCACCGGATTTAGATGCAATTAAAGCTGGAAGTCTGCACTTGAAGCACACCTGTATTTAATTTCAAGTCCATTATGGTGTTGTACAGAGCCAGAATTAGTCAAATTGTCTCAATGTCCAAATAATTATGGACCGACTGTATAAAGTCAGAATATAAGCCCCAGGGGTGAATGGAGTCCCCCACCGGGTTTATAAAAGTGCACCTGATGTACTCAGATTATTGTGGAGGTTATTGAGAGTAGTATGGGATAAACAGGTTATACCAAAAGCTTGGGTTACATTTACATTTAGTCATTTAGCTGACGCTTTTATCCAAAGCGACTTACAAGTTCTGTACGACAAGCCATCAGGAAGAGCACAACTCTATCAGCTGAGTAACAATGTTCATCAAAGTGTTGAGTGCTACAGTGTAGGTTAGTTTATTAGGACAAGTGCATGACAGTATGGTTAGTTAGGGTTAGATTTTTTTTTTTTTTTTTTTTTTTTAATTCAGATAATGGTTGAAGAAGTGAGTCTTTAGTCGACGGCGAAAGATTGGACGTGTTTCGGCTGTCCTAACTGGGGTGGGTAGTTCATTCCACCATTGTGGGGCAAGGACTGAGAATAGGCGACTTCTCTTTGATGACCCTCCCGGAGCTTGGATAGGAGTAGGTCTGAGGCGGCCAGAAGATGCAGAGCGTAGGGGTCTTGAGGGTGTGTAGTTAGAGACCATTGACCGGAGGTAGGCGGGAGCAGTTCCCTTTGCCGCACGGTATGCTAGGTCAAGGGCCTTGAAGCGGATTCGTGCAGCAATGGGGAGCCAGTGCAGGTCCCTAAGAAGTGGGGTGACATGGGCCGACTTCGGTAGGTTTGAGATCAGGCGGGCCGCTGCGTTCTGAATGAGTTGAAGAGGCTTAGTGGCAGTGGCCGGGAGGCCAGCGAGCAGTGAGTTGCAGTAGTCGAGGCGGGAGATGACTGTTGATTGGACGAGGAGTTGGGTGGCTTCTTTTGTCAGGAAGGGGCGTATCCTTCTGACGTTGCTCAGGAGGAATCGGCAGGTTCTGGTTGTCGCTGCGATGTGAGCAGAGAAGTTCAACTGGTCGTCGAGGACAACACCAAGGTTCTTGGCGGTCGGAATCCAGAAGGAATCCTAATCCCCAAGGAGAGAGTCCTCACTGTTAAGCCAGTTTCTGACTATATCCCTCCTGAATGTAGAAGGTAGGGCTGTCCCCGACTAAGGATTTGGATAGTCGACTATGATTGGCAAAAATTTGCCATTAGTCGACTAACATTTTTTTAAAATACATTTTTTTTATTTATTTTTTTTTTTCATTCCATTTGGGCTGTGGGGGGTGCTTAATGTCTGAAGGAGTCGACTGAAGGCTTCTTGTCCTCTGCAAAAGCATGCAATTGGTCCACTGATGGATACATCTTGATATTGGTCTAGTCTAGTGTGTTCATTAGATGGGTGAAATCCTCTTTCAGTGCCTCTGTGCCTGTTTTCTTAGGCAGTTAGCCTCTGGTATGCGTGCCATTAGCATTAGCCACGCTTCTAGGCCTCTTTTCTTTTGGAAAGAATGATTTGTATTCGACTAAGAGGTTGGCAGTCGACTACGGCTCCTTTAGACCGATTAGTCGACTAATCGACTAATAGGGGTCAGCCCTAGTAGACGGTAAGGCTGTCCCCGAACCCTGTTTTTAGGGTTCGAACGTTCGCCACGGTTTTTCGAACGTACGTTCGAACGTTCGTTTTTTTATTAATTAATTGTATTATAGATTTTACGGGGTGCGGCATAGCTCCTTACGTGACTGGGTCCTGGCTTGCAGATCGCAGTCACGTAAGGGGTTAGGGGCGGCATTGCATAGTCTATCGGTGAAAAAAAATTGTTTACAGTGGTGGCTGTTCATGTAAACATGTAAACAAAGCACTCAGAAGAAAATAAAGGGAAAAGACGGCAGTCAAACATACCGGTAATATCATATAACGCACTCACTTTTAGTTGAGTATGCCATACACTGCGGTCAAGTGAGCCGTCTTTCACTTTTGCGTGGTCAAACCAGCCGCTCCAGCCACTTCACCCAGGCGTTGCGCGATGTTTACTCCACAATGTTTTATCTCCAGTTATTTTGTTTCCAAGACATATCCCAGTAGTTCCCACTCGTTTGAAATCGTACTTCAGAGTTAGGTTGTTGCAAACGGCTCTGAGCACTGCTATGTTGTGTGTAACCCACTATATCGTCCCCACCTCCCGGGTCGCGTTGCGTGCAGGGAGCGAAATTAACTTTTTGACTCACCGGCCAGTGGCGGGTAGATGGGAAGAATCTACCCGCCAAGCATATTTCTTACCTGCCAATTTTTTTTTTATTAAAAATATATATATATATATTTTATAAAAAAAAATTTAAATAAAATATATATTATAATCATATTTGTAGTTGTATTATCTGCGAGACATCTCCACCACGCAATAAGTCAAAATGCTCGCTATCTGCAAACAGCTCCACTGTCTGTGTGTAGTAGCCTCCAGCTCCAGCAAGGATTCTCCGGCGATGCAGCTAGACCCTATACTAATACTCTACATTCAGCATGCAAGGATTCTCCGGCGCTGCAGCTGGACCCTATTGGTATAATGTTACGGTTCTTTGGTCAAATCACATGCATCAAGCCCTCAGCTAGAATACGCATTGAATCAATGTTATAAGACATTGATATCAGGAGCTATCTGTAGCTACTGCTAGCCCGCTAGATAACGTTAAGACAATTTAGTTTACTGGGACATAGAGCTAACGTGAGCTAGCTAACGTGAGCTAGCTAACGAGGGAACGGAGGTATTATGCACTCGAGTCGACTATTGCTGGAGCATTTGTTGATATCAGCAGCTATCAGTAGCTAGCCAGCTAGATACCGTTAGACAATGCCTCGTCATGTATTAAAGGGGTTATGCACTGCTATTCCTAGCACTATTTGGGCAACTTTACACACTTCCTGTGAGTCTATGTAACACATCTGTAATTTGTATTCCAAAAATAATCATTGTTTTATATTTCTAATCTTGTACTCAAAACCAGCATTTTTCAGCCTCATGAAAGCAGGCTATTATTGGCTTGGCTCCAACCATACTAGCAGAATGCTTTGAGTGACAGCCACCCACCAAATAGCTCCGCCCATCTCCCCGTCAGAGATTAGGTTTCAGGTTACATACAAATATGGTATGTCATAAATATAGAGATGTAGCAGTACTGTCTATCTATATATATGTTACCACTATTTGTAAAAGCCACAACCACGTTATTAACCACGATATTTGTAATAATGTAAATCATTGTGTCGTTGTGCATATTGTGTATACACCGTTAGAAGCTAACATAGCTTAGCTTGGTAGCTATTGTGCTAACAACATATCCCGACGTCCGGCTCGCTGGCCGGCATGCACGCCCGACACAAAATGGTCTCTGTACACCCCCGTCCCCACGGGTACCCTGCCGGGGAGCCCATGGACGCGACAACGGCGGCAGCCGTAGGGTGCTCGAGCCCGCCGTAACGCTAGTGGTACACAATAGCTATGAGCTAACTAACGCTACGGCCGCCGCTGTTGTCGCGTCCACAAGCTCCCCGGCAGGACACCCGCGAGAACGGGGACACACAAGGAGGAGAGAACCACCCCAAATCGAGCACTCATGCCGGCCGACAAGCCGGACACCGCGGTTGTTGTTAGCACAATAGTAGCCCACTGTGATGCACCGAGTGGGCCACCATTGATCAACATGCAGCGATGTGTAGCTTGCATGATGCGTGTGCAGTGCTTTGCCACACAGGTCTGAGAAGAGGACCTGCACATGATAGCAACCGGGAGCGTCGCGGAGCATTCAGCCTGCTGGCTACCTAGATCCACTTCAACCAGCCGAGCGTCGGGAGCTCCAGCAGCTTGTCGATGTGCTAATAGCCTGGAGCCAGCTACCGTTAGCTTGCAGAGGCTATTAGCACACCGACAAGCTGTGTAGCCAGCAGGCTGAATGCTCCGCGACGCTGGTTGAAGTGGATCTAGGTAGCCAGCAGGCTGAATGCTCAACGACGCTCCCGGTTGCTAACGCCGGCCCCGGCTGGTGCTAAGTAGCTAGCGATCGCTCCCGAGTCCCGAGAGCTAACGCCGGTCTGTCTGTCGAAGACCGAGGGAACCGCATCAGGCTTCAGCTGATTAGTGATCTTCTGGACAAGCCTTCCACCCTGCAGGTAGCAAGAATGGAGGCGGGCATTACTAAAACCACAGAGCCAATCACATCACCGTGCGCTATAAACAGCGCTATAAACAGCGCCCTGTGACGTGCACCAGGTCGTCAAATCAACATGACCTGATTTACTAGAGGCAAAGAGGGGATGGGCTGTAGCTGAGGAATTCGCCAATATAGTATTTAGGCCCAAAAACACATTGATACGAACTCCTATTACTATAATACAATGCTAGAGACTGAAAAATGACATTTATAATGCATAGCACCTTTAAACTAAAATGACTGGGTCATTGTTTAAACAGTAACGGTAGCTCATGGAGGTCCGCTCTAGACTAGAGCAGACTGCCTCTGTGTTGATACGAGCAGAAGCCAATAGTATCCCGCTGCAGGGCTGGGCGGATATGACTCGTTGCCACGGTTTGTTTCAAAATAAGAGTATCATACGAACCGAATGTTGCTAACTGCCGGAGCCATCGATATCCTGACTGGAACTGCGTTTGGAGCGGAAATGAGACCCGCACAGATTTTCAAAATAAGAGTATCGTTATGAACTACACGCCACACGGCGGGCAGACCTCTCAGTGGCAAGCGCCAAACGTAAGAACTGAGCGCCAATGGCTGGCGGCGGGCTTAAATTTCGCCCCCTGGTTGCGTGTGCACAACGTTCCACCCAAAAACAGATTTTTTTTTATTTTTGCGAACGTTCAAACCCATTAATTAAAGTCCGAATGCCAGCGTAACGAACGAACGTTCGGGCTCGGCCTTAGTAGACGGTAAGATTTTCTTTACTTTCTTTATGGCACAGAGGCTAGCAAACTACCTAGAAAGGGACAGCAGTGCAGAAAGCAGTAGGGATGCTCGATATTGGCTTTTTTACCAATACCGATAAACCGATATTGTCCAACTCTTAATTTCCGATACCGATATCAACCGATATCACATTTGAATGCCGATATCGGCCGATAATATCGGTAGGCCGATAATATCTGACATCATTTCTATAGAAATGTAAATGTAAAAAAAAAAAAAAAAATTGAAAACCCGATACAGATATTTTCCGATATCACATTTTAATGCCGATATCGGCCGATAATATCGGTAGGCCGATAATATCGGACATCCCTAGAAAGCAGGAATCCCAGGGTTTGCTGGATGTATAGAACACACAAGCATGATATGGCACCAGATTCAATCAGCCAAGATAGAGAAAAGAGACTTGGGTCAATGACGTGACGCCTATTTTTTCTGTCCCACTGAATTTCTTACCTTAAAAAAAACATTAAAATTCATAAAAAGATTACATGTATCTCTAATACCTTCCCCATATACAGACCCACTCTAACTCCTCCAAACATTTGAGTTATTGGTAATTTTTCTGCTATCTGTGACAAATGTCCATGTGGGGCGACCGTCCAGCATTGACTTCTATTTGGACAACGGGCTTAAAATCACTTTAAATCTATTTAAATATTTCCCTTGCCCTATTTGGCATAATTTCAAACATGTTTTGCATTCATTGACAAAATTATGAAGCATTTGCACATATACTTCCATCATAATATACAAACGAATGTTGTCCGCATATGTTCATTTTATGAAATATCATCTGGGGCGACTGTTGAGAGCCGACGGGTTGTCTCTTATCTATCTCAGATCACCTACTCGAGATAGAACCCTGTGGCCGCCCGATATCCCCCAGCGAGGTGCTAAACTCGCTAAGTTCTCGGGTCAATTACTATTCCTAATCACGCTTACTTCATAGTCACTAGTTAGTTATATCCAGTTGATATGAAATATAAGCATAGAAGAGTTGTTAACCTCTTCTTTGTTTGTAATAAACCGAATGTATGTCTGGGAGAACTCTTTTGCCTATAATAATAGTAATTATATTATCACCATCACCGTCACAACCATTATCATCATTTTTTAGGAAAGGCCTGTAATGCTAATCATTTGAAAGCCTGATGATATTACTACTCTTTTAATAAGTATTACTACTGCCAATAGTGTAATATTAGCACAATAACACTTAATAATCATTTGCAAGCCCCAGTACCTCCTATCAATTCGACAGGTCCATCAATCCGTGGGCCGATCGTCCAGCCCTGCAGTGGCTAGACTCTGTTTCCCACAAATCTAATGGAGCCCGTCGAACACAGAGATACCGGCGCCCGCAAACAACTAACAGTGCCATATATACATATATATTATATCCTTTATATAACTTTAGCTGAAAAGCAGTAACCAGCAATTGATTCAATCTGCATGGCTTCCAGAATATAGCTATACCGTTTTACCTCAGATGAGAGCAGGGCGAGGCCAACGTCGTGACACATTGCGATAGAACGGCACGAAGGAAAGCAGTCCACGAATTCAATAAGTATTTCAACAAAGTTGTTTTAATTAGAAAAAGTAAGTTACAAAGATTCTGTCTTGAAAATGTCCAATCCCAAAAATAAGTATAAAACAAAACATCTCTCATAGCATATCAAAAACTCTCTTTGTCGCTATCATTTAAAAGATTTAGAGCATCAAAAAAAACAGAGCTTTGTCATAGGGACTCCACTCTGAAAAATTGCCAGGCCATGCCCCATACACCGCTCGACATTGCCTGGCTCTATAAAAACTCTTCAAAGTGGAAAAGTCTAAAAATCTGACCGGGATCAAGCGAGCTGGCCTTTATATACAGGTTCTGCATCATATCAATACCTCTTACTATTGGTCTAAATACAGTGATGTCATAGTGATGTCATTCTACCAGCCAATCAACACATAACACATAAAAATGACAACTCCTCCCTTTTCCAGCCATTACTGTAACTTGAGAAAGTAATAGATTTCTTATGGCTGGGGAAAGCCCCTAGGATTCAATCTGCCTCTAGCAGGCTAGTAGAGGCCCACAAGGTCATTCACAGAAAGCACATTCCTAAAGGCGTCCATCATTATTGAATGAAACAATTGCCCTGCTGTAATATACAGTACATGGTCCTTCTAGCATGAATAGCCTAATACGCTTATATATATATACAGATATATACAGATATATATATATATACATGTACAATACAGTACTCATATACATTGGTGGATATGTTTTACACATCATACATGTCTTAAAACATCATACAGAGGTTCTCCCTCTGCTTCTGTCAAGGTCAGCGCTCTGTGACCACATTCCTGGCTTTACTAACAGTAAGAGAAGAGGCCCCTTCTCTTTCCATTCTTTAGTGTATATTCCATTAACTGTAGTATAGTTAGTGTATATAGTTATACAGGTTATATAAGTAGGAGGAAAAATACAAAAAGACATCCGTCATATCAGAGGCCTACTCGTCCTGTTATCAAGCTTATAATACATACTTATATTTAATCCTTTATAATGCTTAATATATTACATCATATAAGGGACACAAGACGGAGAGAGAGAACAGGATGTCAAAATACAAAAAGGGTCACTTCGTGGCACTTCAACAGCGACCATCAAGAAAACACAATTGTGGGACTTTTATTTTGAAACCACCTCAAGGACAGGATGTTGGATCAGCCAGTCACATGTCAGGGATAGAGCTGCCGCGGTATTGATGTTTTCCTTACCGCACAAATTTGCAAAATATTTCCTACCGCCGCGGTTATTACTGCACGCACACAAAAAGAAAAAAAAAAAAGTTTGAATGCATTTTATTTTTTTAGTAGTAGTCTACTCTTTATAGCATATAGCCTGCCTCTAGTCTAAATGTCTATCTTTAGAGGATGACTTTGCAGCATGAATATTGTTTGGGATTCGGCAAGCACGCATTAGTTATTGAAAGTGAAACACGGATTCGAAGTTTCCCCTCTGGTCGTGCGCCGTTCACTCGGTGTCGCGGGCAGGGGTGGTTACCCCCCCGACCCTTTCTTATTATTATTACTATAAAGTTACTACTTTATAATAAAGGCATTCGTTTTGTGGCATTAACATTATATAGTTATATACGTTCAATAACATCAGCGTATTTACCGGACCATAGCAAGGCAAAAAATACTCTATTCATATCTCAGTTCCTTTCTTTGCTCAGAGCGTGCTGAGTTGTCCCATTCTGCGGTCTGTTAATAAAGTTTGCAATCAGACAAGTGTATAGAACGAAGGGCTTTTATTATAACATTCGTTGCAGACAGTAAAATCATTATGTCTCGTTTAGTACTCCTGAGGAGCGATGGTAGTCCACTCCGGCGGGGAGCTAAAGCTAACGTTATTAGCCGTATTGTGATGAACTCTGATCAATGGCTGACATTCAGGACGTAAAAAACTGCAGGACGCCTCCAACGTGTGACGCGTCTCTCTTCTGACCAATCAGTGGTCTGCAATGTTTCACGTGACTTTTCTGGTACCCAATAGGGTAGCTTGGAACCTCGATAGAGGAGTAGGGTATATCTGCAGAGCCGCAAGCCCAACGAGAGGAGGGTACTTTATTATTATTATTATTATAAAAGACAGCGGTGATGCGGTATTCAGCCTACTCTGCGGTGGCCGTGATGTAACAGCGATACCGCGGTAATGCGGTAATCGCGGCAGCTCTAGTCAGGGACCCAGAGACTGTATAAAGTCAGAATATAAGCCCCAGGGGTGAATGGAGTCCCCCACCGGGTTTATAAAAGTGCACCTGATGTACTCAGATTATTGTGGAGGTTATTGAGAGTAGTATGGGATAAACAGGTTATACCAAAAGCTTGGGTTAGAGCAGAAGGAATCCTAATCCCCAAGGAGAGAGTCCTCACTGTTAAGCCAGTTTCTGACTATATCCCTCCTGAATGTAGAAGGTAGGGCTGTCCCCGACTAAGGATTTGGATAGTCGACTATGATTGGCAAATATTTGCCATTAGTCGACAAAAAAAATTAAAAATAAGGTATTTTTTTTATTTTTTGTATCATTCCATTTGGGCTGTGGGGGGTGCTTAATGTCTGAAGGAGTCGACTGAAGGCTTCTTGTCCTCTGCAAAAGCATGCAATTGGTCCACTGATGGATACATCTTGATATTGGTCTAGTCTAGTGTGTTCATTTGATTAGATGGGTGAAATCCTCTTTCAGTGCCTCTGTGCCTGTTTTCTTAGGCAGTTAGCCTCTGGTATGTGTGCCATTAGCATTAGTCACGCTTCTAGGCCTCTTTTCTTTTGGAAAGAATGATTTGTATTCGACTAAGAGGTTGGCAGTCGACTACGGCTCCTTTAGACCGATTAGTCGACTAATCGACTAATAGGGGTCAGCCCTAGTAGACGGTAAGGCTGTCCCCGAACCCTGTTTTTAGGGTTCGAACGTTCGCCACGGTTTTTCGAACGTACGTTCGAACGTTCGTTTTTTTATTAATTAATTGTATTATAGATTTTACGGGGTGCGGCATAGCCCCTTACGTGACTGGGTCCTGGCTTGCAGATCGCAGTCACGTAAGGGGTTAGGCGCGGCATTGCATAGTCTATCGGTGAAAAAAAAAAATTTACAGTGGTGGCTGTTCATGTAAACATGTAAACAAAGCACTCAGAAGAAAATAAAGGGAAAAGACGGCAGTCAAACATACCGGTAATATCATATAACGCACTCACTTTTAGTTGAGTATGCCATACACTGCGGTCAAGTGAGCCGTCTTTCTCTTTTGCGTGGTCAAACCAGCCGCTCCAGCCACTTCACCCAGGCGTTGCGCGATGTTTACTCCACAATGTTTTATCTCCAGTTATTTTGTTTCCAAGACATATCCCAGTAGTTCCCACTCGTTTGAAATCGTACTTCAGAGTTAGGTTGTTGCAAACGGCTCTGAGCACTGCTATGTTGTGTGTAACCCACTATATCGTCCCCACCTCCCGGGTCGCGTTGCGTGCAGGGAGCGAAATTAACTTTTTGACTCACCGGCCAGTGGCGGGTAGATGGGAAGAATCTACCCGCCAAGCATATTTCTTACCTGCCGTAAAAAAAAAAAAAAAAAAGATTTGAAAACCCGATACAGATATTTTCCGATATCACATTTTAATGCCGATATCGGCCGATAATATCGGTAGGCCGATAATATCGGACATCCCTAGAAAGCAGGAATCCCAGGGTTTGCTGGATGTATAGAACACACAAGCATGATATGGCACCAGATTCAATCAGCCAAGATAGAGAAAAGAGACTTGGGTCAATGACGTGACGCCTATTTTTTCTGTCCCACTGAATTTCTTACCTTAAAAAAAACATTAAAATTCATAAAAAGATTACATGTATCTCTAATACCTTCCCCATATACAGACCCACTCTAACTCCTCCAAACATTTGAGTTATTGGTAATATTTCTGCTATCTGTGACAAATGTCCATGTGGGGCGACCGTCCAGCATTGACTTCTATTTGGACAACGGGCTTAAAATCACTTTAAATCTATTTAAATATTTCCCTTGCCCTATTTGGCATAATTTCAAACATGTTTTGCATTCATTGACAAAATTATGAAGCATTTGCACATATACTTCCATCATAATATACAAACGAATGTTGTCCGCATATGTTCATTTTATGAAATATCATCTGGGGCGACTGTTGAGAGCCGACGGGTTGTCTCTTATCTATCTCAGATCACCTACTCGAGATAGAACCCTGTGGCCGCCCGATATCCCCCAGCGAGGTGCTAAACTCGCTAAGTTCTCGGGTCAATTACTATTCCTAATCACGCTTACTTCATAGTCACTAGTTAGTTATATCCAGTTGATATGAAATATAAGCATAGAAGAGTTGTTAACCTCTTCTTTGTTTGTAATAAACCGAATGTATGTCTGGGAGAACTCTTTTGCCTATAATAATAGTAATTATATTATCACCATCACCGTCACAACCATTATCATCATTTTTTAGGAAAGGCCTGTAATGCTAATCATTTGAAAGCCTGATGATATTACTACTCTTTTAATAAGTATTACTACTGCCAATAGTGTAATATTAGCACAATAACACTTAATAATCATTTGCAAGCCCCAGTACCTCCTATCAATTCGACAGGTCCATCAATCCGTGGGCCGATCGTCCAGCCCTGCAGTGGCTAGACTCTGTTTCCCACAAATCTAATGGAGCCCGTCGAACACAGAGATACCGGCGCCCGCAAACAACTAACAGTGCCATATATACATATATATTATATCCTTTATATAACTTTAGCTGAAAAGCAGTAACCAGCAATTGATTCAATCTGCATGGCTTCCAGAATATAGCTATACCGTTTTACCTCAGATGAGAGCAGGGCGAGGCCAACGTCGTGACACATTGCGATAGAACGGCACGAAGGAAAGCAGTCCACGAATTCAATAAGTATTTCAACAAAGTTGTTTTAATTAGAAAAAGTAAGTTACAAAGATTCTGTCTTGAAAATGTCCAATCCCAAAAATAAGTATAAAACAAAACATCTCTCATAGCATATCAAAAACTCTCTTTGTCGCTATCATTTAAAAGATTTAGAGCATCAAAAAAAACAGAGCTTTGTCATAGGGACTCCACTCTGAAAAATTGCCAGGCCATGCCCCATACACCGCTCGACATTGCCTGGCTCTATAAAAACTCTTCAAAGTGGAAAAGTCTAAAAATCTGACCGGGATCAAGCGAGCTGGCCTTTATATACAGGTTCTGCATCATATCAATACCTCTTACTATTGGTCTAAATACAGTGATGTCATAGTGATGTCATTCTACCAGCCAATCAACACATAACACATAAAAATGACAACTCCTCCCTTTTCCAGCCATTACTGTAACTTGAGAAAGTAATAGATTTCTTATGGCTGGGGAAAGCCCCTAGGATTCAATCTGCCTCTAGCAGGCTAGTAGAGGCCCACAAGGTCATTCACAGAAAGCACATTCCTAAAGGCGTCCATCATTATTGAATGAAACAATTGCCCTGCTGTAATATACAGTACATGGTCCTTCTAGCATGAATAGCCTAATACGCTTATATATATATACAGATATATACAGATATATATATATATACATGTACAATACAGTACTCATATACATTGGTGGATATGTTTTACACATCATACATGTCTTAAAACATCATACAGAGGTTCTCCCTCTGCTTCTGTCAAGGTCAGCGCTCTGTGACCACATTCCTGGCTTTACTAACAGTAAGAGAAGAGGCCCCTTCTCTTTCCATTCTTTAGTGTATATTCCATTAACTGTAGTATAGTTAGTGTATATAGTTATACAGGTTATATAAGTAGGAGGAAAAATACAAAAAGACATCCGTCATATCAGAGGCCTACTCGTCCTGTTATCAAGCTTATAATACATACTTATATTTAATCCTTTATAATGCTTAATATATTACATCATATAAGGGACACAAGACGGAGAGAGAGAACAGGATGTCAAAATACAAAAAGGGTCACTTCGTGGCACTTCAACAGCGACCATCAAGAAAACACAATTGTGGGACTTTTATTTTGAAACCACCTCAAGGACAGGATGTTGGATCAGCCAGTCACATGTCAGGGATAGAGCTGCCGCGGTATTGATGTTTTCCTTACCGCACAAATTTGCAAAATATTTCCTACCGCCGCGGTTATTACTGCACGCACACAAAAAGAAAAAAAAAAAAGTTTGAATGCATTTTATTTTTTTAGTAGTAGTCTACTCTTTATAGCATATAGCCTGCCTCTAGTCTAAATGTCTATCTTTAGAGGATGACTTTGCAGCATGAATATTGTTTGGGATTCGGCAAGCACGCATTAGTTATTGAAAGTGAAACACGGATTCGAAGTTTCCCCTCTGGTCGTGCGCCGTTCACTCGGTGTCGCGGGCAGGGGTGGTTACCCCCCCGACCCTTTCTTATTATTATTACTATAAAGTTACTACTTTATAATAAAGGCATTCGTTTTGTGGCATTAACATTATATAGTTATATACGTTCAATAACATCAGCGTATTTACCGGACCATAGCAAGGCAAAAAATACTCGATTCATATCTCAGTTCCTTTCTTTGCTCAGAGCGTGCTGAGTTGTCCCATTCTGCGGTCTGTTAATAAAGTTTGCAATCAGACAAGTGTATAGAACGAAGGGCTTTTATTATAACATTCGTTGCAGACAGTAAAATCATTATGTCTCGTTTAGTACTCCTGAGGAGCGATGGTAGTCCACTCCGGCGGGGAGCTAAAGCTAACGTTATTAGCCGTATTGTGATGAACTCTGATCAATGGCTGACATTCAGGACGTAAAAAACTGCAGGACGCCTCCAACGTGTGACGCGTCTCTCTTCTGACCAATCAGTGGTCTGCAATGTTTCACGTGACTTTTCTGGTACCCAATAGGGTAGCTTGGAACCTCGATAGAGGAGTAGGGTATATCTGCAGAGCCGCAAGCCCAACGAGAGGAGGGTACTTTATTATTATTATTATTATAAAAGACAGCGGTGATGCGGTATTCAGCCTACTCTGCGGTGGCCGTGATGTAACAGCGATACCGCGGTAATGCGGTAATCGCGGCAGCTCTAGTCAGGGACCCAGAGACTGTATAAAGTCAGAATATAAGCCCCAGGGGTGAATGGAGTCCCCCACCGGGTTTATAAAAGTGCACCTGATGTACTCAGATTATTGTGGAGGTTATTGAGAGTAGTATGGGATAAACAGGTTATACCAAAAGCTTGGGTTAGAGCAGAAGGAATCCTAATCCCCAAGGAGAGAGTCCTCACTGTTAAGCCAGTTTCTGACTATATCCCTCCTGAATGTAGAAGGTAGGGCTGTCCCCGACTAAGGATTTGGATAGTCGACTATGATTGGCAAATATTTGCCATTAGTCGACAAAAAAAATTAAAAATAAGGTATTTTTTTTATTTTTTGTATCATTCCATTTGGGCTGTGGGGGGTGCTTAATGTCTGAAGGAGTCGACTGAAGGCTTCTTGTCCTCTGCAAAAGCATGCAATTGGTCCACTGATGGATACATCTTGATATTGGTCTAGTCTAGTGTGTTCATTTGATTAGATGGGTGAAATCCTCTTTCAGTGCCTCTGTGCCTGTTTTCTTAGGCAGTTAGCCTCTGGTATGTGTGCCATTAGCATTAGTCACGCTTCTAGGCCTCTTTTCTTTTGGAAAGAATGATTTGTATTCGACTAAGAGGTTGGCAGTCGACTACGGCTCCTTTAGACCGATTAGTCGACTAATCGACTAATAGGGGTCAGCCCTAGTAGACGGTAAGGCTGTCCCCGAACCCTGTTTTTAGGGTTCGAACGTTCGCCACGGTTTTTCGAACGTACGTTCGAACGTTCGTTTTTTTATTAATTAATTGTATTATAGATTTTACGGGGTGCGGCATAGCCCCTTACGTGACTGGGTCCTGGCTTGCAGATCGCAGTCACGTAAGGGGTTAGGCGCGGCATTGCATAGTCTATCGGTGAAAAAAAAAATTTACAGTGGTGGCTGTTCATGTAAACATGTAAACAAAGCACTCAGAAGAAAATAAAGGGAAAAGACGGCAGTCAAACATACCGGTAATATCATATAACGCACTCACTTTTAGTTGAGTATGCCATACACTGCGGTCAAGTGAGCCGTCTTTCTCTTTTGCGTGGTCAAACCAGCCGCTCCAGCCACTTCACCCAGGCGTTGCGCGATGTTTACTCCACAATGTTTTATCTCCAGTTATTTTGTTTCCAAGACATATCCCAGTAGTTCCCACTCGTTTGAAATCGTACTTCAGAGTTACTGTAGGTTGTTGCAAACGGCTCTGAGCACTGCTATGTTGTGTGTAACCCACTATATCGTCCCCACCTCCCGGGTCGCGTTGCGTGCAGGGAGCGAAATTAACTTTTTGACTCACCGGCCAGTGGCGGGTAGATGGGAAGAATCTACCCGCCAAGCATATTTCTTACCTGCCGTAAAAAGAAAAAAAAAAAGATTTGAAAACCCGATAGATATTTTCCGATATCACATTTTAATGCCGATATCGGCCGATAATATCGGTAGGCCGATAATATCGGACATCCCTAGAAAGCAGGAATCCCAGGGTTTGCTGGATGTATAGAACACACAAGCATGATATGGCACCAGATTCAATCAGCCAAGATAGAGAAAAGAGACTTGGGTCAATGACGTGACGCCTATTTTTTCTGTCCCACTGAATTTCTTACCTTAAAAAAAACATTAAAATTCATAAAAAGATTACATGTATCTCTAATACCTTCCCCATATACAGACCCACTCTAACTCCTCCAAACATTTGAGTTATTGGTAATATTTCTGCTATCTGTGACAAATGTCCATGTGGGGCGACCGTCCAGCATTGACTTCTATTTGGACAACGGGCTTAAAATCACTTTAAATCTATTTAAATATTTCCCTTGCCCTATTTGGCATAATTTCAAACATGTTTTGCATTCATTGACAAAATTATGAAGCATTTGCACATATACTTCCATCATAATATACAAACGAATGTTGTCCGCATATGTTCATTTTATGAAATATCATCTGGGGCGACTGTTGAGAGCCGACGGGTTGTCTCTTATCTATCTCAGATCACCTACTCGAGATAGAACCCTGTGGCCGCCCGATATCCCCCAGCGAGGTGCTAAACTCGCTAAGTTCTCGGGTCAATTACTATTCCTAATCACGCTTACTTCATAGTCACTAGTTAGTTATATCCAGTTGATATGAAATATAAGCATAGAAGAGTTGTTAACCTCTTCTTTGTTTGTAATAAACCGAATGTATGTCTGGGAGAACTCTTTTGCCTATAATAATAGTAATTATATTATCACCATCACCGTCACAACCATTATCATCATTTTTTAGGAAAGGCCTGTAATGCTAATCATTTGAAAGCCTGATGATATTACTACTCTTTTAATAAGTATTACTACTGCCAATAGTGTAATATTAGCACAATAACACTTAATAATCATTTGCAAGCCCCAGTACCTCCTATCAATTCGACAGGTCCATCAATCCGTGGGCCGATCGTCCAGCCCTGCAGTGGCTAGACTCTCAGTTTTCCACAAATCTAATGGAGCCCGTCGAACACAGAGATACCGGCGCCCGCAAACAACTAACAGTGCCATATATACATATATATTATATCCTTTATATAACTTTAGCTGAAAAGCAGTAACCAGCAATTGATTCAATCTGCATGGCTTCCAGAATATAGCTATACCGTTTTACCTCAGATGAGAGCAGGGCGAGGCCAACGTCGTGACACATTGCGATAGAACGGCACGAAGGAAAGCAGTCCACGAATTCAATAAGTATTTCAACAAAGTTGTTTTAATTAGAAAAAGTAAGTTACAAAGATTCTGTCTTGAAAATGTCCAATCCAGCAAAAATAAGTATAAAACAAAACATCTCTCATAGCATATCAAAAACTCTCTTTGTCGCTATCATTTAAAAGATTTAGAGCATCAAAAAAAACAGAGCTTTGTCATAGGGACTCCACTCTGAAAAATTGCCAGGCCATGCCCCATACACCGCTCGACATTGCCTGGCTCTATAAAAACTCTTCAAAGTGGAAAAGTCTAAAAATCTGACCGGGATCAAGCGAGCTGGCCTTTATATACAGGTTCTGCATCATATCAATACCTCTTACTATTGGTCTAAATACAGTGATGTCATAGTGATGTCATTCTACCAGCCAATCAACACATAACACATAAAAATGACAACTCCTCCCTTTTCCAGCCATTACTGTAACTTGAGAAAGTAATAGATTTCTTATGGCTGGGGAAAGCCCCTAGGATTCAATCTGCCTCTAGCAGGCTAGTAGAGGCCCACAAGGTCATTCACAGAAAGCACATTCCTAAAGGCGTCCATCATTATTGAATGAAACAATTGCCCTGCTGTAATATACAGTACATGGTCCTTCTAGCATGAATAGCCTAATACGCTTATATATATATACAGATATATACAGATATATATATATATATATATACATGTACAATACAGTACTCATATACATTGGTGGATATGTTTTACACATCATACATGTGTTAAAACATCATACAGAGGTTCTCCCTCTGCTTCTGTCAAGGTCAGCGCTCTGTGACCACATTCCTGGCTTTACTAACAGTAAGAGAAGAGGCCCCTTCTCTTTCCATTCTTTAGTGTATATTCCATTAACTGTAGTATAGTTAGTGTATATAGTTATACAGGTTATATAAGTAGGAGGAAAAATACAAAAAGACATCCGTCATATCAGAGGCCTACTCGTCCTGTTATCAAGCTTATAATACAAACTTATATTTAATCCTTTATAATGCTTAATATATTACATCATATAAGGGACACAAGACGGAGAGAGAGAACAGGATGTCAAAATACAAAAAGGGTCACTTCGTGGCACTTCAACAGCGACCATCAAGAAAACACAATTGTGGGACTTTTATTTTGAAACCACCTCAAGGACAGGATGTTGGATCAGCCAGTCACATGTCAAGGATAGAGCTGCCGCGGTATTGATGTTTTCCTTACCGCACAAATTTGCAAAATATTTCCTACCGCCGCGGTTATTACCGCACGCACACAAAAAAAAAAAAAAAAAGTTTGAATGCATTTTATTTTTTTAGTAGTAGTCTACTCTTTATAGCATATAGCCTGCCTCTAGTCTAAATGTCTATCTTTAGAGGATGACTTTGCAGCATGAATATTGTTTGGGATTCGGCAAGCACGCATTAGTTATTGAAAGTGAAACACGGATTCGAAGTTTCCCCTCTGGTCGTGCGCCGTTCACTCGGTGTCGCGGGCAGGGGTGGTTACCCCCCCGACCCTTTCTTATTATTATTACTATAAAGTTACTACTTTATAATAAAGGCATTCGTTTTGTGGCATTAACATTATATAGTTATACGTTCAATAACATCAGCGTATTTACCGGACCATAGCAAGGCAAAAAATACTCGATTCATATCTCAGTTCCTTTCTTTGCTCAGAGCGTGCTGAGTTGTCCCATTCTGCGGTCTGTTAATAAAGTTTGCAATCAGACAAGTGTATAGAACGAAGGGCTTTTATTATAACATTCGTTGCAGACAGTAAAATCATTATGTCTCGTTTAGTACTCCTGAGGAGCGATGGTAGTCCACTCCGGCGGGGAGCTAAAGCTAACGTTATTAGCCGTATTGTGATGAACTCTGATCAATGGCTGACATTCAGGACGTAAAAAACTGCAGGACGCCTCCAACGTGTGACGCGTCTCTCTTCTGACCAATCAGTGGTCTGCAATGTTTCACGTGACTTTTCTGGTACCCAATAGGGTAGCTTGGAACCTCGATAGAGGAGTAGGGTATATCTGCAGAGCCACAAGCCCAACGAGAGGAGGGTACTTTATTATTATTATTATTATAAAAGACAGCGGTGATGCGGTATTCAGCCTACTCTGCGGTGGCCGTGATGTAACAGCGATACTGCGGTAATGTGGTAATCGCGGCAGCTCTAGTCAGGGACCCAGAGAAACAACTAGCAGGTTAGTAAGTCTCTTTCATATTGGCAAATAAATCTCTTTTTTAACTGCTGTAATGTACTTACCACTTTTGGATGTCTTGTGGGACGACCGCACCAAAACTGTGAATAATACGTTTGATCTGAAAATCTATATTTTGATGATGAATTTGATAGTGACATGTGGTAAGAGCTAGCTAGTTTGGTTTCTGTAGCTAATGGTTAGCCTGTAATATTTGACTGACCTTAAAAACATCATCTGGGCGACCGAGTATCATGTGGGGCGACCACTGCTGAGTGTTTTAGATGATAGATATATGTCCTGTATTTGTAGTTTCTGTATATTTATATTTTATTCATGTTTTATATACATAAAGTTCTTTGTTTTAGCATAACTCTTTGTATACTTTAACATATATTTTTCAACATTTCTGTCAATTTTCATTCTTATTTAGGAATTAACGTTTCTTTTTGAGTATTGTACCATCTTATGAGAACATTTTTAAAACGGTATAGCATGACATTCCATTTAGGTAATTGTACATGTATTAGTCATGTTTAACTAGTTTAACCTATTTTCTAAATGGCACAAACAAGCAAACAGACTGCTCACTACAGACAGCGGGTCAATGCAGACTATCTTGCCAGGAAATGAGAGGTAAAAAAAACTATAGGTAGCATGCAGTATATCTTTCTCTGGTGTATTTCAAACTGTCATGTTAGTAGGATTAGGAATGACCTTTTCTGTAATATCTTGAACTTAAGTTTGTATGTAATTTAGCCCACCAGAATTAGTATCACATTATACACTATTGTTTCAGCGAGAAGAAAACAACAGGGCAAGATTCCATGTGAAGTCAGATGAGCTATCGGAGAGGGAGAAGGCTGCATCCAGAGGTTACAGGGAGAAGGAAAAAGATGGAAAAGGCGATGCTGGACCTGACACCATCATCCATGGAGAACACTCCACCAGTTCTGGCTGGTGTAGAAGTAGAGAAGAGCAGCAGGGCAAGCTGTGGTGGATCCCCTACCTCTAAATGAGGATTTGAATCACTAACATTTACTTTGATTCTACAGTAGGTTTAACATCCCTTGAAACCATAGGTTATATATCCAGCTCATGATCAACAGTGACATATTTCAACAATAAATGTTCAGTGGATTGCACTGTGCAACATCTCCATTATAATCTGATCAAAGTTTGTTTCGTGTTTGATATATCTTTGGGGAATGTTGACTGTAGGAGCCAAAGCTATATTGTATTGTATGAATGTTTATATGTTTATTTTTATAACCTTACATTGAAACGACATTAGGAATATTGCTTGGATTTAGATAAAGGCATTGACTATTATTTGTCATAATAGAACATTCTAGAACATTTGTGATGTCACAGTATGATGTCATGACCGAACGTTCTAGAACATTTGTGATGTCACAGTATGATGTCATGATCGAACGTTCTGGAACATTTGTGATGTCACAGTATGATGTCATGACCGCACGTTCTAGAACAATTCTGATGTCACAGTATGATGTCATAACCGAACATTAATAATTTAACTAAATGTAAAAAATATAAGTTTTGTTTTGTGGTGTGCTTCTTATTCAAGGTGTTCAGGTTGCCTGATTTGTTAAAACATGCCTAGGGCTGGGCGATATGGCAAAAAATCATATCGCGATAACGATATGATAATGTTATCATATTTCTCGATGTATGTTTATTTTGCAGCAATTCTTTGTCGTTGCCGCCATCTTTAGTGTTAGATCCCCTCACACTCCAGTTCTCAGGCTGCAGCTGGTTTAAAAGCGAAAGTAAACCGGCTTCTCTGCTGGCTGTGGCTCCAGGGGAGTTGAACAGTTCTGGCTCTGCTAGTTTATTTTCTATCTTTTGGCGCTTTTTTGGTGGACAAACCACAGCACATGTGCACCGTGACTCGTGACTGGAGTCTAGCTCTGCTAGCACACATAGCCTACTGTGTACAGACGGTTTCAAACTGTATTTTAAATTAGAAAGCAAACAAAATAAATGGACAAGAGAAAAATAAATCTCAATTTGGTCAGTATTGTCATTTGGACAAGCAAAGCTGTTGAGATATATGTTCTCATATGTTGAAAATGGGATCATATGTTATGGTTGTTATGTTTTGTAGTGAGTAGCCTAGACGTTCTTATGCATGTGTTGTATTGGAAATGTGGTGCAACTCTATTCTAAGTATTGTGTTTTGTTCTTGTACTTGCAGTACGTAAAGACATGACGGTATGACTAGAGCTGCCGCGGTATCGGTATTACCGCGGTATCGCTGTTACATCATGCCCACCGCAGCGTTGGGCTGAATACCGGCATCACCGCTGTTTTTTATTATATTATTATTATTATTACGCTCTCGTTGGGCTTGCGGCTCTGCAGATATACCCTACTTCTCTGTCGAGATTCCAAGCTACCCTATTGGGTACCAGAAAAGTCACATGAAACACTGCAGACCACTGATTGGTCAGAAGAGATACGCGTCACATGCTTGGAGCATCTTGCAGTGCGTTTACTTCCTGAATCTCAGCCATCACAACACGGCTAATAGTACGTTAGCTCCCACCGGAGACCGGAGTGGATTACCGACGCCGTCGCTCCTCAGGGAACGAGGCATAATGATTTTACTGCAACGAAATGTTATAATAAAAGCCCTTCGTTCTATACACTTGTCTGATTGAAAACTTTATTAACAGACCGCAGAATGGGTACAACTCGGCACGCTCTGAGCAAAGAAAGGAACTTAGATATTAATTGAGTAACGCTTGCCTTGCTATGTGGTCCGGTAAATACGAACGTGTAACTATACTAACGTTAATGCCACAAATCGAATACCTTTGTAATCATAAGTAGTAACGTTATAATAATAAGAAGAAGAAAGGGTCGGGGGGGTAACCGGCGGGCGCGACACCGAGGGGAGACTTCGAATCCGTGTTTCACTTTTAATAACGAATGCGTGCATGCCGAATCCCAAACAATATTCATGCTGCAAAGTCATCCTCTAAAGATAGACATTTAGACTAGAGGCAGGCTATATGCTATATAAAGAGTAGACTACAAAAAAAATGCATTCAAACTTTTTTTGTGTGTGTGTGCAGTAATACCGCGGCGGTAGGAAATATTTTGCAAATGTGTGCGGTAAGGAAAACATCAATACCGCGGCAGCTCTAGGTATGACGCAGTGGCGGGAAGCCGAGCACGTATATCTAGCTGTCAGCTGTCATCGGTCAGCTGTCAGTGCACACAGGGGTGAAAGGGGTGTGTCACAGCTGGGAATGTTTGGGGTGTTTGTAATGGAGGAGAAGTTTGGTTCACTTATTGTAAATAAACTATTCACATAAAAGAAACAAAACGGATCAGGCGTTCTTTGTGTGGATAAATACATATGATAAGATATGAGCCATGGTGACAAAGAAACAGAACCCTCTACATTGAACAACACTGATGACGAAGAAACAGAACCCTCTACATTGAACATGGAGAGCGAAGGAACACGGAACTCTACAGGTTATGGGCCCAGACGTGGTGGTACCGCAGGAGGACGATGGCAGAGATTAGTTTTCGACGGAGATGAAAACAATTACGAGCTTTGGGAAGTGAAGTTTCTCGGCCACATGAGAATGATGGGACTAAAAGACACGATACTCTGCACCAGTGAGGACGGTCCAGATGACAACAAGAACGAAGAATGCTACGCAGAGCTAATACAATTCCTGGATGACAAAAGTCTATCGTTGGTTATGAGAGAGGCGACAGATGACGGTAACAAAGCACTCGAAATACGAAGTCATTACGCAAGTCAGGGTAAGCCAAGGATTATTGCCCTGTACACAGAACTAACGTCACTGAAGAAAGAGTCTGGTGAAACGTGACAGATTATATCATTCGAGCTGAAAAGGCAGTAACTTCCCTAAGAAATGCAAAGGAAGTTATTAGTGACAGGCTAATTATTAGGGATGGGTACCGAATTCTGTACTTTTGAGGTACCGAACCGAAACACGTCGGTACTACCGAGTATCGAATCAAGTGAGAAACCGAAAAAAAAAATTGTATTAATTTTTTTTTTTTTTTTTTTACTTTTTTCTTTTCATGTCAACGTTCACACGCACAATATATGCTTACCTAGGATTTGACTTGATTCAACAACAAAGCAGTCGGAGCAATGACAAGCCGAAAACTGTCGAAATTGTAGTTATTTGAAGTTTGGATTTTTTTTTTACGACTGAGGTAGGTAAATTAAATTTCTTGAGACTAAAGTACCGAAAAAAGGTACCGTTGGGTACCGGTATCGATTCACAGGTACCGGTATCGGTTCAAATGTGAAAGGTACCCATCCCTACTAATTATAGCCATGATTCTAAAAGGACTTCCAGATACGTATAAGCCTTTTGCCATCCATACGACACAGAGCAGTGATGAACTGACGTTTATCCAGTTCAAGAGGAAACTACGGAGTTACGAGGAGACAGAAAAGTTTGACACAAATCAGACAATGTGATGAAAGTAAACGTATCATCTGTGACATGTTACGGATGCGGAGGCCGTGGTCATATAGCAAGAGAGTGTCTGCAAAAAGTAACCAGTGTAGCGAAGTGGTGTAACTACCATAAAAGTTCTACACACAGCGATGAGACATGCAGGAGAAAACCCCAGCAGAGAGATGACGGAAAACAGACGGCGGACAGAAAAGAACGTGAAGAACATACATTTGTATTCACAGTCAGTCAAGGATTCCTCCCAGACACTATCAGAAGAAACGGATTAATGGTAGACTGCGGAGCTACATCCCACATCATAACAGAAGAAAACAAGTTCATAAGATTTGACGAGACATTTGACCCAAAGTCTCACTACATGGAACTAGCTGACGGGACCAGGATGAACAATGTGGCAATGAAACGAGGCGACGCAGAGGTGTTCCTACAGGACTCAGATGGAAGATGCGTCAGAATCACACTGAGGAATGCGCTGTTAATCCCATCGTATCCACAGAGCATACTCTCCATGCAAGCAGCCACAGCAGACGGAGACAAGGTGACATTCCAAGAAGGACAGAACCTGGTCACCAACAGAGATGGCGCTGTTTTCCGCATAGAGCAGCGTGAGAGACTGTACTACCTGGAAACGGTAAATAATGAAACATGTGTTGATCATAGGGATGCTCGATATTGGCTTTTTTACCGATACCGATATTCCGATATTGTCCAACTCTTACTTTCCGATACCGATATCAACCGATACCGATATATGCAGGGTTTCCCACCCCAAAAAACGGAATAATTTCAGGTAACTAATAATTTCACTGGATATATATATAACAAATATTGTTATTGTTTTTTTCTTTTTTTAAACCGATACCGATATTTTCCGATATCACATTTTACTCCCGATATCGGCCGATAATATCGGTCGGCCGATAATATCGGACATCCCTAGTTGATCATTCAATTAATGATATGATGTCCAGAGACAAAGTGAGCTTAACTTGTGATGTAAAAACTTGGCATGAGATCATGGGACATTGTAACGTAGATGATGTGTTGAAATTACCAAAGGTGGTAGAGGGTATGAAGATAACAGGTAACACTAAGATAGACTGTAGTGTCTGTACTGAAGGAAAATTTACCAACAACAGAAATAGGAAACCTGATGCAAAAGCTAGTGCCCCCCTAGAGTTAATTCACACTGACTTAGGTCCCATTGACCCAACTACTCAAGATGGACATAGATATGCAATCGCATTCACAGATGATTTCTCAGGAGCAGTGTCTGTTTATTTCCTCAAAAACAAGGGTGAAACAACATTGGCAACTGAAAAATTCCTGGCAGATAGTGCACCATATGGTCAAGTCAATACCATACGGTCAGATAACGGTACGGAATACACAAGCAACTCCTTTCAGTCACTTTTGAGAGATAGAGGGATAAGACATGAGACATCATGCCCCTATTCCCCTCATCAAAACGGCACAGCTGAGAGACAGTTTAGGACTTTATTTGAAATGGGAAGGTGCCAATTATTAGAAAAGAGATTACCAAAGACACTGTGGCCTTATGCTGTACAAAATGCAGCTCACATCCGAAATAGATGCTACAACGAAAGGACCAAAAATACCCCTTACTTCATGTTAACAGGAAAGAAACCAGACCTCTCAAATGTGGGTGTTCGGCTCAGAGGTTATGCATATAAACACGATCATAAGAAACTCGACCCCAGATGTGAAAAGGGGATATTTGTGGGATACAGTCAAAACAGCCCGGCATACCTAGTATACAAACCGCATACAGGAAAGGTATCAAAACACAGGCTAGTAAAATTCATTAGAAAGAACAGTGTGGTTTGATTGATTGATTGAAAACTTTATTAACAGATTGCAGAATGGGTACAATACAGTACAGCTCAATACACACAATTGTTAAGGGGATGCAGACCAGAGAAAGACTTTCGTCTTGTTTACACCAGGGTCCCCCATTTTCAATTCATCAGGACATATATGACATACATGACATACAGATAGTCAGTACTGCTACATCTATACATTTATGACATACCAGATTTGCAAATACAGTACTGTTTGTGATACAGAAGGAGTCAAGAAAAGGGAGTATATACATTTGACGTAGAAACTGTACATTGGAGGAGGTTGGGTGGGGGGGGTTGGGTACACTGGGATATTGACAACCATACTGGGTAATTTACATTGGAGGTGGGTGGGGGGGGGGGGGGGGGGGCACATTGTATAAACAAGCAAAACTGTACATTGAGGGGGGGGGGGGGGGGGGGGGACTCTGTACAAACAAACAAAATTGTACATTGGACTATTGACAAGACCATACTAGGTAAATGACTGTACATTGGAGGGGGTTGGGTTAGGATATTTACAGGGGCCAGTGTTGCATTGCAGTCTCCCGTAGGTGTCTCTTGAGAGAGGTTTTGAAAGTGGGTAGTGATCCACATTCCTTTACAGCTTTGGGTAGGGCGTTCCACATTGATGTGGCATAATTGCGAAACGTGTTTAGTCCCTTATTTGAGCCGAATCTGGGTTTAACATGATTTGTGGAGCTCCCTCTGGTGTTGTGATCGTGGTATTCACTGACCTTTGGGAAGTATTTTGCCATGTACATGGGTACCTTGGTCGTGTAGTGTATCTTGTAGACCAGGCCCATTGCAAGTTGCTGTACTCTGTCATCTACTCTAAGCCATCCTAGGTTGTCAAAGTGGGCAGGGGTGAGGTGGGTTCTAGGAGTAAGGTCAAGCAGTAGTCTGACCAGTTTGTTTTGAGATGTTTGTAATTTTGTTTTTAGCGCCTTTGAGGTGCTTTGGTACCATGAGGTGCAAGCATAGTCGTAGTACCCCTGAATGAGTGCTCCTGCCAGAGTCTTCAGGGTATTCTTGTTTACCAGAGAGGAGATCCGGTACAAGAATCGAGTTCGTTGGTTGACTTTTTTTATTACATTGGATGCCATTTTGTCACAGGAGAGATTAGCCTCTAGGATGGAACCCAGGTAGGTAATTTCATCTTTCCTTGTGACAATATTGTCACCCACTGTAACTGAGAAGCCGTCGGTCTTGCTGAGTTTGTTATTTGAACCGAAGAGAATGGACTCTGTTTTGCCCATGTGTAATGATAGTTTGTTATCAGCGAGCCATATGCAGATTCTGCCTAGTTCAGAGCTGAGGGTTTTTTCAACCTGTAACTTGTTCTTGTCAGAGACCAGCAGGGCTGAGTCGTCCGCAAACAGGAACAAGTTGCAGTCACAAGCTGACGACATGTCATTTGCATAAATTAGGAACAGTAGCGGTCCTAGTATGCTTCCTTGTGGAACACCACAGCTCACTGTGAGAGGGGGGGATAGGGTACCGTTTACCTCCACCATCTGTTCCCTGCCCTCAAGGTAGGATTGCATCCAGCTCACTGATAGACTATCAAAACCAATTGCTTTTAGCTTGTCAATCAGAATGGAGTGATTGACCGTGTCAAAGGCCTTTTGTAGGTCCAGTGGAACAACAGACTCAAACTGATGAGGATGATACAGAATTCCTGACACAAGGCAGAGAGTCTGGTAGTAAGAACAGCACTCATGTACCACAGCCACAGGGTGAGGAGAACACAGAGAGTCAGGTTCTAGAGGGGAGCGACGAGACTGTAAATACAGATGCAGATCAACAGGATGAAAACGATGCAGATCCACAACCTAGTCCTAGTGAAAAACGCCGCTATCCAAAAAGAGAGAGGAGGAAACCACAATACTTACACGACTATGTATCAGATTTTACAGATGATGATGTAACCGATACATGTGTTGATTACTGTTACAGGGCGGTTTGTGGAGTCCCTCAAACCTATAGACAAGCTCTGAGGTCACCAGAGTCACCCAAATGGGAACAAGCGATGAACGATGAGATCGACTCACTGAAATAAAATGACACTTTTGAACTGACCTTTTTGCCTGAGGGCAGGAACACAGTGGGGGGTAGATGGGTCTATGCCATTAAAGAAAATGCTGAAAGAGGCAAAATATATAAAGCTAGATACGTTGCTAAGGGTTACAATTAGGGATGCCCCGATCGATCGGCCACCGGTGATAATGCTTTATTTTCACCGATCGTCAAACCCGATCACTCGCTGTCGCTGAGTTCTGTCTCAGACACCGGTGGTGCGGCGTCTGCTCATTCCTCCAGCCCCTCCCGTACGCATGTAAACACGGGTCTAGTCTAGTGAGACACGGGACACAGGAGGACGGCGTCTCCATGAGCTAATGTTAGCTTAGCTACCGTTACAAAATGACCCAGTCAACTTTTCACTTTTAGTTTAATACATGATGAGGCATTGTCTAACCGAACGGTATCTAGCCGGCCAGCTACCGATAGCTCCTGACATAAACAAACGCTCCACAAAGTCTAGTAGAGTGTATGATACCTGTTAGCTGTTAGCTGTTAGCTCACGTTAGCGCAAGCTAGTTCACTGTTCAAAACGAAATGTCCCATTGAACTAAATAATTCACTGAGGCGTTGTATTAACGTTATATATCCGGCTAGCAGTAGCTACAGATAGCTCCTGATATCTATGTCTTATAACACTGATTCGATGCGTATTCGAGCTGAGGGCTTGTGAATGTGATTTAACGTTATACCAATACTAGGGTCCAGCTGCAGCGCCGGAGAATCCTTGCCGTAGCTCGAGGCTACTCGAGTATAGGGTCCAGGTGCAGCTCCGGAGAATCCTGGCCGTAGCTGGAGGCTACTAGAGTACACACAGACAGTGGAGCTTGTTGCGTGGTGGCGATGTCTCGCAGATAATACAAGTACAAGTCTAATTATATAATATATATATTTTATAAAAAAGAAATAAAAGAAAAATTATATAAAATAAATTTTAATTTATTTTAATCAAAAACGATCGGTATCGGATCGGTATCGGCCGATATGGCTCACGACGATCGGTGATCGGTATCGGTGGCAAAAAACGTGATCGGGGCATCCCTAGTTACAATCAAACAGAAGGCATAGACTACCATATGAGACGTTTGCTCCAACAGCAAACCTTACGTCAGTAAGGCAGGCCTGTACACTGCGATGATAATTTGGTCCGTGCGAGTTTAAAATAATATCTGGGGGCAAGCTTGCGAGTGGTGATTTCAACCCTTCATTCGCATTTCACTCCTAAATTAATCCATACAAATTGTAGTAAAACATTAGCCTACAACCAGGGCTGTACAGTGCAATATAATGTTGCGGTTGTAATTTCATTAGACAGACCAGCGCGGACCTTTAATAACATGCAATTTAATTGACACGAGCAATGAGCTAACGGTAGCTTCTAACCAAGGTCTCCATTAGGATTATGCTAAGCTAACTAGCGATCTCTGCTAACCCTGGAAAACGGTCAAAGCGGACTCCAC
>NC_140172.1:4589381-4621881 GCF_963971535.1 Notolepis coatsorum
AGTGGTTATTGTTCGTTTAGCGATTATTGTTCGTTTAGCAGCCTGATGGCCTGGGGATAGAAGCTCCTTCTGAGTCTTTCTGTGCTCGCCATAAGACTCCGGTATCGCTTGCCTGACGGCAGCAGTTCAAAGAGGCAGTTGTTCGGGTGGCTCAAGTCCTTAATAATTCTCTTAGCCTTCCCCTTGCACCGCTTGTTGTAAATGTTCTGGAGGGTGGGAAGCCCCCCTCTAATTGTGCGTTCGGCTGAACGTGTCACTCTTTGTAGTCTGCTACGGTCTTGTGCAGTGCTATTCCCAAACCAGGAGGTGATGTTGCCGGTCAGGATGCTCTCTATTGTACATGAGTAGAAGTTCCTAAGGATCTTCTGACTGACTTGGAACTTCCTTAGGCGCCTGAGGAAGTAGAGGCGTTGTCGTGCCTTCTTCACAACACTGTCAATGTGTGTGGTCCATGTCAAGTCCTCGGATATGTGGGCTCCGAGGTACTTGAAACTGTTCACTCTCTCAACTGGTGCCCCGTCGATGCTGAGGGGGCTGTAGTCCTTGACCCCCGACCTCCTGAAGTCCACAATCATCTCTTTTGTTTTGCTGACGTTCAGGGAGAGGCAGTTCTCCTGACACCACTGTGACAGGTTCTCTACCTCTTCCAGGTAGGCCCTTTCGTCGTTGGCAGAGATCAGGCCCACCACTACTGTGTCATCAGCAAATTTGATGATGGTGTTGTTGTTCCGCTGTGCTACGCAGTCATGTGTGTACAGGGAGTAGAGGAGGGGGCTCAGAACACAGCCCTGGGGGGCCCCTATGTTGAGCGTGATGGATGAGGAGGTGCAGTTGCCGGCTCTTACCACCTGGTACAAGTTGGTATGTAAATTAAAGAAATCCCTTTATGGTCTGAAACAGTCCGGAAGGAACTGGTACAAACTCCTAAATGATCATCTAGAGAGACAACTTTACAAGAAATCTATCTGATCAATGTGTATACAGAAAAGAGATGGGTGATGAAACTATTATCGTACTAATCTGGGTCGATGATTTAATCATCGCCGCTAGCAGTAACGAACTTCTGAACAGTTTCAAGGAAAACATGAAAGCCCAGTTTAACATGAAGGATCTGGGGAAAATATCATACTTCCTGGGCATTCAGTTTGAACAAAAGGGAGAAGAAATAAAAATGAATGAGAAAACATACATTCTAAAAATGCTTGATAGATTTGGAATGTCAAACTGTAAACCTAGATATACACCATGTGAATTAAAAATGGAAGTTGATAGAATTGAGGAGAGTGACAACAACAATGTTAATCCCAAAGAATACCGTGAGATCATAGGCAGTTTGATCTATGCAATGACTCGTACCCGACCAGATATTAGCTGGATTGTTAGTAAATTATCACAAACACTGGCAAATCCAAAAACAGAGAACTTAGTAGCTGCTAAACATGTTTTGAGATACCTAAAGGGAACCAGTGACTACGAGTTGTGCTTCAAGAAATCAGATGAAGACTTAAGTCTTATAGCTTACAGTGATTCTGACTGGGCATCTTCTGTGGAAGATAGACGAAGTACGACAGGATACTGTTTTAGCCTGACTAAACAAGGCCCTGCAATATCCTGGAAGTCAAAGAAACAACCAACAGTAGCACTCTCAACATGCGAGGCTGAATACATCAGTCTAGCTACTACTACTCAGGAAAGCATGTATCTAACTCAACTATTAAATGGCATGGATAAGAGAGTCTACCATTGTACAAAGATTCATGAAGACAACCAGGGGGCCATTGCACTCAGTAAGAACCCAGTGAACAGACAGAGGTCCAAACACATTGATGTAAAGTATCACTTTATTCGTGAGGCAGTCACCGAAGGGAAAATCGATATTGTTTACTGCCCAACAGAAGATATGGCTGCAGACATACTTACAAAACCAGTTGCAGTTAAGTTCAAGTTTAATAAATTCAAGAGTTTCTTTTTTGGAAACTAACATGAGTATCGTCATTTTCGGCTTGAGATGATGAGAACAAGTGGGGGTGTTGAGATATATGTTCTCATATGTTGAAAATGGGATCATATGTTATGGTTGTTATTAGAGCTGCCGCGATTACCGCATAACCGTGGTATCGCTGTTACATCACGGCCACCGCAGAGTAGACTGAATACCGCATCACCGCTGTTTTTTATAATAATAATAATGAAGTACCCTCCTCTCGTTGGGCTTGCGGCTCTGCAGATATACCCTACTCCTCTTACGAGGTTCCAAGCGACCCTATTGGGTACCAGAAAAGTCACGTGAAACATTGCAGACCACTGATTGGTCAGAAGAGAGACGCGTCACACGTTGGGAGCGTCCTGCAGTTTTTTACATCCTGAATGTCAGCCATTGATCAGAGCTCATCACAATACGGCTAATAACGTTAGCTTTAGCTCCCCGCCGGAGTGGACTACCATCGCCCCTCAGGAGTACTAAACAAGACATAATGATTTTACTGTCTGCAACGAATGTTATAATAAAAGCCCTTCGTTCTATACACTTGTCTGATTGAAAACTTTATTAACAGACCGCAGAATGGGACAACTCAGCACGCTCTGAGCAAAGAAAGGAACTGAGATGGTCCGGTAAATACGCTGATGTTATTGAACGTATAACTATATAATGGTAATGCCACAAAACGAATGCCTTTATTATAAAGTAGTAACTTTATAGTAATAATAATAAGAAAGGGTCGGGGGGGTAACCACCCCTGCCCGCGACACCGAGTGAACGGCGCACGACCAGAGGGGAACTTCGAATCCGTGTTTCACTTTCAATAACTAATGCGTGCTTGCCGAATCCCAAACAATATTCATGCTGCAAAGTCATTCTCTAAAGATAGACATTTAGACTAGAGGCAGGCTATATGCTATAAAAAGTAGACTACTACTACTAAAAAAAAAATGCATTCAAACAAAAAATATTACAATGGTGGTATGCCAATGGTTTCCTTGCAAATACCTTAATGGCATAAAGGCCTGGGACACTAAAGGAAGCCTGCATGTATAAAGGTCTGGGACACTAAAGGAAGCCTGCATGTATAAAGGCCTGGGACACTAAAGGAAGCCTGCATGTATAAAGACCTGGGACACTAAAGGAAGCCTGCATGTATAAAGACCTGGGACACTAAAGGAAGCCTGCATGTATAAAGGCCTGGGACACTAAAGGAAGCCTGCATGTATAAAGGCCTGGGACACTAAAGGAAGCCTGCATGTATAAAGGCCTGGGACACTAAAGGAAGCCTGCATGTATAAAGACCTGGGACACTAAAGGAAGCCTGCATGTATAAAGACCTGGGACACTAAAGGAAGCCTGCATGTATAAAGGCCTGGGACACTAAAGGAAGCCTGCATGTATAAAGACCTGGGACACTAAAGGAAGCCTGCATGTATAAAGGCCTGGGACACTAAAGGAAGCCTGCATGTATAAAGGCCTGGGACACTAAAGGAAGCCTGCATGTATAAAGGCCAGGGACACTAAAGGAAGCCTGCATGTATAAAGGCCAGGGACACTAAAGGAAGCCTGCATGTATAAAGGCCTGGGACACTAAAGGAAGCCTGCATGTATAAAGGCCTGGGACACTAAAGGAAGCCTGCATGTATAAAGGCCAGGGACACTAAAGGAAGCCTGCATGTATAAAGGCCTGGGACACTAAAGGAAGCCTGCATGTATAAAGGCCTGGGACACTAAAGGAAGCCTGCATGTATAAAGGTCTGGGACACTAAAGGAAGCCTGCATGTATAAAGGCCTGGGACACTAAAGGAAGCCTGCATGTATAAAGGCCTGGGACACTAAAGGAAGCCTGCATGTATAAAGGCCTGGGACACTAAAGGAAGCCTGCATGTATAAAGGCCTGGGACACTAAAGGAAGCCTGCATGTATAAAGGCCTGGGACACTAAAGGAAGCCTGCATGTATAAAGGCCTGGGACACTAAAGGAAGCCTGCATGTATAAAGGCCTGGGACACTAAAGGAAGCCTGCATGTATAAAGACCTGGGACACTAAAGGAAGCCTGCATGTATAAAGGCCAGGGACACTAAAGGAAGCCTGCATGTATAAAGGCCAGGGACACTAAAGGAAGCCTGCCTGCATGTATAAAGGCCTGGGACACTAAAGGAAGCCTGCATGTATAAAGGCCTGGGACACTAAAGGAAGCCTGCATGTATAAAGGCCTGGGACACTAAAGGAAGCCTGCATGTATAAAGGCCTGGGACACTAAAGGAAGCCTGCATGTATAAAGGCCTGGGACACTAAAGGAAGCCTGCATGTATAAAGGCCTGGGACACTAAAGGAAGCCTGCATGTATAAAGGTCTGGGACACTAAAGGAAGCCTGCATGTATAAAGGTCTGGGACACTAAAGGAAGCCTGCATGTATAAAGACCTGGGACACTAAAGGAAGCCTGCATGTATAAAGGTCTGGGACACTAAAGGAAGCCTGCATGTATAAAGGCCTGGGACACTAAAGGAAGCCTGCATGTATAAAGGCCTGGGACACTAAAGGAAGCCTGCATGTATAAAGGCCTGGGACACTAAAGGAAGCCTGCATGTATAAAGGCCTGGGACACTAAAGGAAGCCTGCATGTATAAAGGTCTGGGACACTAAAGGAAGCCTGGACTAGCCGCGTGATCCAAGACGCTGAAGAGCGACGGGGCGACCTCGCAGGAAACGCACTTCCGATTCTCTCTCTCTCTCTCTCCCTCTCTCTCTACCTCATGTAGGAAACGCATTTCTGATTCTCTCTCTACCTCGCGTAGGAAACGCACTTCTGATTCTCTCTCTCTCCCTCTCTCTCTCTCTACCTTGCATAGGAAACGCACTTCTGATTCTCTCTCTCCCTCTCTCTCTCTACCTCGCGTAGGAAACGCACTTCTGATTCTCTCTCTCTCTCTCACTCTACCTCGCGTAGGAAACGCACTTCTGCCGGCAGCAACACTTCCAGGTCACGGTCTACTTCTCTCCCTCCGGTAAGCGTCCCCACAGTCAAATGTTTCCACCGGTGCCCACAGTCTTCCCTGATCTTTCACCTGTTGCTAACGCTGCTACAGCTAGCTTAGCTGCTGCTAGTCCTCCACCTCCTCCTGCTACTGTTGCTAACGCTGCTACAGCTAGCTTAGCTGCTGCTAGTCCTCCACCTCCTCCTGCTACTGTTGCTAACGCTGCTACAGCTAGCTTAGCTGCTGCTAGTCATCCACCTCCTCCTGATACTGTTGCTAACGCTGCTACAGCTAGCTTAGCTGCTGCTAGTCCTCCACCTCCTCCTGCTACTGTTGCTAACGCTGCTACAGCTAGCTTAGCTGCTGCTAGTCATCCACCTCCTCCTGATACTGTTGCTAACGCTGCTACAGCTAGCTTAGCTGCTGCTAGTCCTCCACCTCCTCCTGCTACTGTTGCTAACGCTGCTACAGCTAGCTTAGCTGCTGCTAGTCCTCCACCTCCTCCTGCTACTGTTGCTAACGCTGCTACAGCTAGCTTAGCTGCTGCTAGTCCTCCACCTCCTCCTGCTACTGTTGCTAACGCTGCTACAGCTAGCTTAGCTGCTGCTAGTCCTCCACCTCCTCCTGCTACTGTTGCTAACGCTGCTACAGCTAGCTTAGCTGCTGCTAGTCCTCCACCTGCTCCTGCTACTGTTGCTAACGCTGCTACAGCTAGCTTAGCTGCTGCTAGTCCTCCACCTCCTCCTGCTACTGTTGCTAACGCTGCTACAGCTAGCTTAGCTGCTGCTAGTCCTCCACCTCCTCCTGCTACTGTTGCTAACGCTGCTACAGCTAGCTTAGCTGCTGCTAGTCCTCCACCTCCTCCTGCTACTGTTGCTAACGCTGCTACAGCTAGCTTAGCTGCTGCTAGTCCTCCACCTCCTCCTGCTACTGTTGCTAACGCTGCTACAGCTAGCTTAGCTGCTGCTAGTCCTCCACCTCCTCCTGCTACTGTTGCTAACGCTGCTACAGCTAGCTTAGCTGCTGCTAGTCCTCCACCTGCTCCTGCTACTGTTGCTAACGCTGCTACAGCTAGCTTAGCTGCTGCTAGTCCTCCACCTCCTCCTGCTACTGTTGCTAACGCTGCTACAGCTAGCTTAGCTGCTGCTAGTCCTCCACCTCCTCCTGCTACTGTTGCTAACGCTGCTACAGCTAGCTTAGCTGCTGCTAGTCATCCACCTCCTCCTGCTGCTACTGTTGCTAACGCTGCTACAGCTAGCTTAGCTGCTGCTAGTCATCCACCTCCTCCTTCTACTGTTGCTAACGCTGCTACAGCTAGCTTAGCTGCTGCTAGTCTTCCACCTCCTCCTGCTACTGTTGTGGAAAGTGATGGCAAGCCCCCTTTCTTTTCTCCTCCCGAATACATCCTTGTGGGTGATTCCATCATAAGAAATGCCCCGATTCCCAAGGGCATCTCATACTCCTTTTCTGGTGCAAAAGTCCATGATATAATTAAACATATTCCAACTATTGTGGAGCGCTATCCGTCTGCACATACAGTCATTGTGCATGTGGGAGTAAATGACGTCAGATGCAGACAATCAACAGACCATCGCGAGACATATGGGTACATCAAACTCACCGAAGACTATGCAGCCCTAGTGTAATTCCCTCTTGTGCAATGATGACAGCAACACGTTCTTTATAGTACTGGTGGGATTTCTTTCAAATCCGGACCGTGAGAACTGTGAAACACATACATGAAATACAATAAATCACAGATCAAACAATAACAACATAAATCCATCTTATTTCTACTTGTCTCTTAGTGTCACATGTCTTTTCAATATTGTTAAACAAATGAACTTAACCTACAAAACACATTGAATGAATGAATGGCCCCTGTAAATGTCCTAACCCAACCCCCTCCAATGTACAGTAATTTACCTAGTATGGTTGTCAATATTCCAATGTACAGTTTTGCTTGTTTGTACAGTGCCCCCCCCCCAACCCCATCCAATGTAAATTACCTAGTATGGTTGTCAATATCCCAATGTACAGTTTTGCTTGTACAGTTGTACAGTGTTTCCCCCCCCCAACCCCTCCCTACCCAACCCCCCCACACAACCCCACCCAACCTCCTCCAATGTACAGTTTTTACGTCAAATGTATATACTCCCTTTTCTGGACTCTTTGTATCACAAACAGTACTGTATTTGCAAATCTGGTATGTCATGAATGTATAGATGTAGCAGTACTGTCTATCTGTATGTCATGTATGTCATATATGTCCTGATGACAAAACCGAGGAAAACAAAAAAAAAACACGTGAACTTTGGAAATTACTCAACAATCAACTAGGCTGCAGTAAAAAACTCAAAACCAGGTTCTCAAACATAAACATAAAGACGGACAACACGCTCATCACAGACAAGCTGGATGTAGCCAATTACTTAAACACTTTCTTCACAAACATAGCCACAACACTGGTAAACAAACTACCCTCCCACTCAGGTCAGTATGGGGTAGAACACATAGTAGCATACTACAAGAACCTAGGCGTCCACAAAGACGACTTCAAACTGGAAATAGTAACTACAGATGAGGTACTCAAAAAACTGAGCGCCCTCCAACCAAACAAGGCCACTGGCCATGACAACATCCCCTCCAAATTCCTCAGAGACTCAGCAGCAGCCATCACCCCAGTCATCACACACATAATAAACCTCTCCATAAAACAGGGACACGTCCCCAAGGACTTCAAAATTGCGAGAGTAACACCCCTACACAAAAAGGGCAGCAAATTAGACCCGGGTAACTACCGCCCTGTTTCTATCCTTACATCCATCTCGAAAGTCATGGAAAAAATAGTATACGAACAGATCGAAAAGTACCTCGCGGAAAAAAATCTAATCTACGAATTCCAATCTGGCTTCAGAACATCCCACTCCACTGACACATGCCTTCTCTACTTGAACGACCACATCAAACAAGAGGTGGACGCGGGCAAATACTGCGGCATGGTCATGCTGGACCTACAAAAGGCCTTCGACACTGTCAATCACACCATTCTGATTGACAAGCTAAAAGCAATTGGTTTTGATAGTTTATCAGTGAGCTGGATACAATCCTACCTGGAGGGGAGGGAACAGATGGTGGAAGTAAACGGTACCCTATCCCCCCCCCTCACAGTGAGCTGTGGTGTTCCACAAGGAAGCATACTAGGACCGCTACTATTCCTAATTTATGCAAATGACATGTCGTCAGCTTGTGACTGCAACTTGTTCCTGTTTGCGGACGACTCAGCCCTGCTGGTCTCTGACAAGAACAAGTTACAGGTTGAAAAAGCCCTCAGCTCGGAACTAGGCAAAATCTGCATATGGCTCGCCGACAACAAACTATCTTTACACATGGGCAAAACAGAGTCCATTCTCTTCGGTTCAAATAACAAACTCAGCAAGACCGACGGCTTCTCGGTTACAGTGGGTGACAATATTATCACAAGGAAAGATGAAATTACCTACCTGGGTTCCATCCTAGAGGCTAATCTTTCCTGTGACAAAATGGCATCCAATGTAATAAAAAAAGTCAACCAACGAACGCGTTTCTTGTACCGGATCTCCTCTCTGGTAAACAAGAATACCCTGAAGACTCTAGCAGGAGCACTCATTCAAGGGTACTACGACTATGCTTGCACCTCATGGTACCAAAGCACCTCAAAGGCACTAAAAAACAAATTACAAACATCTCAAAACAAGCTAGTCAGACTACTACTTGACCTGACTCCTAGAACCCACCTCACCCCTGCCCACTTTGACAACCTAGGATGGCTTAGAGTAGACGACAGAGTACAGCAACTTGCAATGGGCCTGGTCTACAAGATACAATACGCGACCAAGGTACCCATGTACATGTCAAAATACTTCCCAAAGGTCAGTGAATACCACGATCACAACACCAGAGGGAGCTCCACAAATCATGTAAAACCCAGATTCGGCTCAAACAAGGGACTAAACACGTTTCGCAATTATGCCACATCAATGTGGAACGCCCTGCCTAAAGCTGTAAAGGAATGTGAATCACTACCCACCTTCAAAAACACTCTCAAAAAACACCTATGTGAGACTGCAATTCGAAACTGGCCCCTACAAATGTCCTAACCTAGTTGTACAGTAAATTACCAAGTAAGGCTTTGTCAATATTCCAATGTACAGTGTAAAGTGTGTGTGTCCCCTTCCCAACCCCCCCCCCCCCCCCCCCCCCCCACCTCCAATGTACAGCCCTCACCCAACCCACCCAACCCCACCCCACCCAACCAACCTCCTCCAATGTACAGTTTCTATGCCAAATGTATATACACTCCTTTTCTGGACACTTTTGTATCACAAACAGTACTGTATTTGCAAATCTGATATGTCATAAATGTATTGATGTAGCAGTACTGTCTTATCTGTATGTCATATGTCATATATGTTATGATGAATTGAAAATGGGGGACCCTGATGTAAACAAGACGAAAGTCTTTCTCTGGTCTGCATCCCCTTAACAATTGTATGTATTGAGCTGTACTGTACTGTACCCATTCTGCAATCTGTTAATAAACTTTTCAATCAATCAATCAAATGAATTGAAAGTGGGGGACCCTGATGCAAACAAGACGAAAGTCTTTCTCTGGTCTGCATCCCCTTAACAATTGTGTGTATTGAGCTGTACTGTATTGTACCCATTCTGCAATCTGTTAATAAAGTTTTCAATCAATCAATCAATCAATGAATGAATGAATGAATGAATACTTTATTTAACAGATTGCAGAATGGGTACAATACAGTACGGCTCAATACACACAATTGTTAAGGGGATGCAGACCAGAGAAAGACGTTTGTCTTGTTTACATCAGGGTCCCCCATTTTCATTTGATATTGACATTTATGACATACACAACATACATGAAATTTGTGGCATAGGGACATACAGGTATTTAGTACTGATACATTTGTGACAAACGGTATTCAAATATACAGTACTGTTACCCATAGATCCTGACAGAGTATATACATATGATGGGGAGGGGACTGTACATTAGGAGGGGGTGGGTGGGTGGGAGAGAATATACATACGGTGGGGTGGAGACTGTACATTAGGAGGGGGTGGGTGGGTGGGAGAGAAATATACATACGGTGGGGTGGAGACTGTACATTAGGAGGGGGTGGGTGGGTGAGAATATTTGCGGCGGGGAGAGATTATATACATGCGGTGGGGATGAGACTGTCTGTGAAAACTTTATTTAACAGATTGCAGAATGGGTACAATACAGTACGGCTCAATACACACAATTGTTAAGGGGATGCAGACCAGAGAAAGACGTTTGTCTTTAAGTCCTTCTGCAATAATAACTCACTTAGCAAACATTTAGTTAGCAGCAATTTAGCTACATGGCTTGGGCTACACATAGCTAACAACCACAACACCAAAAACGTACCTGCAATAAGAGAGGACATTATGGGGACTGTATCATCTTCTTGACCTTGTAACAATGACAATAAATATCATTCTATTCTATTCTATTGATCTTATGAACTCTTTACAAGAAGAAGTGAAACTATCTCTTATATCCGCGGAGATTTTGACACGCGTGCGTCGGCATAAAACGTCCCCGGACACTGTGGGCTTCAACATTAGTTCCGCCATTAAACAGCAGCATTTAGGTAGGAACCAAAAAACTGGTAGGAACCCAAACTTAAACTGAACACAGAGGCAGTTACACCTAGTAGCAACAATTGTAAATCTTGGCAAGGTTTGCATTCTTTCTGGTCTAATTCCCACACCATGATCAGAACCGCAAAAAGAAATTTCATCAATGACAAAACTGAGGAAAACAAAAACAAACCCCGCAAACTTTGGAAATTACTCAATAATCAACAAGGCTGCAGTAAAAAACTTAAAACCAGATTCTCAAACATAAACATAAAGACGGACAACACGCTCATCACAGACAAGCTGGATGTAGCCAATTACTTAAACATCTTCTTCACAAACATAGCCACAACACTGGTAAACAAACTACCCTCCCATTCAGGGCATTATGGGGTAGAACACATAGTAGCATACTACAAAAACCTAGGGGTCCACAAAGACGACTTCAAACTTGAAATGGTAACAACCGGGGAGCTCCAGTAGCTCACCACGTACCGCGAGTGCTATTTCAGCGCCGTGGACAACCGCGCTCGCGCGGATCTGGGGCTGAGCGAGTTTGAATCCCGGACTGCAGCCGTGCCTTTCCCAGAGTGTCTTCCCCCCCATCTGAACCCTTTCAGCCTGCTTCTGTCGGTCGAACTTGACCAAGTATAAATGCGATAAACGTATAAAAGAGCCAGGGAAATGGCCAAAGTTTAAAAAAAATAAATGGTAACAACCGATGAGGTACTCAAAAAATTGAGCGCCCTCCAACCTAACAAGGCCACTGGCCATGACAACATCCCCTCCAAATTCCTCAGAGACGCAGCAGCCGCCATCACCCCAGTCATCACACACATAATAAACCTCTCTATAAAACAGGGGCACGTCCCCAAGGACTTCAAAATTGCGAGAGTGACCCCTCTGCACAAAAAGGGCAGCAAATTAGACCCAGGCAACTACCGCCCTGTTTCTATTCTTACCTCCATCTCGAAAGTCATGGAGAAAATAGTCTACGAACAGGTCGAAAAGTACCTGGCGGAAAAAAATCTAATCTACGAATTCCAATCTGGCTTCAGAACGTCCCACTCCACTGACACATGCCTCCTCTATTTGAACGACCACATCAAACAAGAGGTGGACGCGGGCAAATACTGCGGCATGGTCATGCTGGACCTACAAAAGGCCTTCAACACTGTCAATCACTCCATTCTAATGGACAATCTAAAAGCAATTGGTTTTGATAGCTTATCAGTGAGCTGGATGCAATCCTACCTGGAGGGGAGAGAACAGATGGTAGAGGTAAACGGTACTCTATCCCCCCCCCCTCACAGTGAGCTGTGGTGTTCCACAAGGAAGCATACTAGGACCGCTACTCTTCCTAATTTATGCAAATGACATGTCGTCAGCCTGTGACTGCAACTTGTTCCTGTTTGCGGACGACTCAGCCCTGCTGGTCTCTGACAAGAACAAGTTGCAGGTTGAAAAAACCCTCAGCTCGGAACTAGGCAAAATCTGCATATGGCTCGCTGATAACAAACTATCATTACACATGGGCAAAACAGAGTCCATTCTCTTCGGTTCAAATAACAAACTCAGCAAGACCGACGGCTTCTCAGTTACAGTGGGTGACAATATTGTCACAAGGAAAGACGAAATTACCTACCTGGGTTCCATCCTAGAGGCAAATCTTTCCTGTGACAAAATGGCATCCAATGTAATAAAAAAAAGTCAACCAACGAACTAGATTCTTGTACCGGATCTCCTCTCTGGTAAACAAGAATACCCTGAAGACTCTGGCAGGAGCACTCATTCAAGGGTACTATGACTATGCGTGCACCTCATGGTACCAAAGCACCTCAAAGGCGCTTAAGACAAAATTACAAACATCACAAAACAAACTGGTCAGACTACTACTTGACCTGAACCCCAGAACCCACCTCACCCCTGCCCACTTTGACAACCTAGGATGGCTTAGAGTAGACAACAGAGTACAGCAACTTGCAATGGGCCTGGTCTACAAGATACACTATACGACCGGGGTGCCCATGTACATGTCAAAATACTTCCCAAAGGTCAGTGAATACCACAACCACTACACCAGAGGAAGCTCAACAAATCATGTTAAACCCAGATTCGGCTCAAACAAGGGACTAAACACGTTTCGCAATTATGCCACAACAATGTGGAATGCCCTACCCAAAGCTGTAAAGGAATGTGAATCCCTGCCCACATTCAAAACCGCTCTTAAAGAGCACCTACGGGAGGCTGCAATTCGAAACTGGCCACCGTAAATGCCCAAAACCCCCACCACCTCCTAATAGACAGTCTCCTCCCCACCGCATGTATATATCCCCTCCCCGCCGTATGTATATTTCTCTCCCACCCACCCACCCCCTCCTAATGTACAGTCCCCTCCCCATCATATGTATATACTCTGTCAGGATCTAGGGGTAACAGTACTGTATATTTGAATACTGTTAATGTCACAAATGTATTAGTACTAAATACCTATATGTCCCTATGCCATAAATGTCATGTATGTTGTGTATGTCATAAATGGCTATATGAATTGAAAATGGGGGACCCTGATGGAAACAAGACTAACGTCTTTCTCAGGTCTGCATCCCCTTAACAATTGTATGTATTGAGCCGTACTGTATTGTACCCATTCTGCAATCTGTTAAATAAAGTTTTCATTAATTTCATTCATTCATCAGAGGGAGTTCTGAGTCTTTTAGCCGTATCTACAGTGCTGATAGATGGCTGCAAAATGTTTACTCAGCTTGTGGATATGGCTACATCAGCCACTTTGATTCCTTCTGGACTGAGACAAAGTTATATAAATACGATAGACTTCATCCCAATCATAAGGGAATTACAGTCATGGCGAACAACCTTGCTGCCACATTTGCACCCTTGTAGAACGACGCTATGACTCCCCCGTTCTGGGTGCAGAATCCACATCCCTCTGCAGATATTTCCCACAGCCCTCTCAACTTAATTGTCCCAGCACTCCCACCTGACCATGTCCTGCTCCACCACCAGGCCTAGTCCAGCTCCACCACCAGGCCTAGTCCAGGCTACAGCAGCAGCTCCACCACCAGGCCTTCTGTAGTGTGATAGTAAAGGGTTAACCTTCTATAGTGTGATAGTAAAGCGTTAACCTTCTGTATTGTGGTAGTAAAGGGTTAACCTTCTGTAGTGTGGTAGTAAAGGGTTAACCTTCTGTAGTGTGGTAGTAAAGGGTTAACGTAAGGTTATGTATATAACCTAGTTATATGAGTACTGGCTAAGCGTCCTGCTCTTAAGCCTATCGAGATATACCTCATCTCATGTACCTATTGTACTCCATCAACGAAAAAAACAAGTACACCAACACCTGCCGGGTCCCGCCCCCATGGAGGCGTAGCCTATAAGACAGTAGGCATGGTCACCAAACACTCTTCCTCGCCAAAAATCCCGTTTCCAGTAAAAGATCCCTCAAAAGGGAACTCAGGGCCGCTTAAGAGCGGGACGCTTAGCCAGTACTCATATAACTAGGTTATATACATAACCTTACGTTATATTATCGTACTTGGCCATCGCGTCCCGCTCTTAAGCCTATCGAGATATGGGGTAGAGCGGACGCGAGGCCCGACAAATGTACCCCCTGAGGACCCGTAAGCCCACATCAAGGGGTTGGGGAGCCCCGTCACCCCATCCTTGTTACGAACTGGCTCAAGCTCGCAACAAGAATAGGGAGACACAGGCACAATTTAAGAAATAACAAAGAATTTATTGTCAGTAATATAAAGGAGCAGCCAATATATGAGTATCAGTGTGTCAGCAGTGTGTGGATGAGTGTATGTGCAGCATGAATGTGTAGGTGTAAAAGCAAAGAAAAGCAACCAAAACAAATGAACCAAAAGTAACAGCCAAATGACCAAAGAACCAAATAATCAACAAACAGCAACCAGACAAACAAAGAACCAAAAACAAATGGGGAGTTCGCCAGAGATCAGAGGCAGCCTCTCTCTGATATCCTGCTGGGACACACCGGCCCAGGTGTGCACCAATTAGCTGACGAGCCTCCCCCAGCTCTGCTCTGCCAGCCAGAGCAGAGGAAGACAACACAGTGTGGGGGAGGGTCGTCACACCTCCCCCCATAAGACAGGGACCCTAGGGTCACTGTTTTCAACCAAGACACTGTATTACACTCTTTAATAAAAATAAAATGTCCTCCAAAAAGAGACATCTGAACATGGGTCGCATAGACATGCCCGCCAACTCCCCATCCAGCCACTCCACCCCAGCCTCAGCAACTCTGGTGCGCCAGAGAAGCCCTTTAAGAGTAGAGGGAGCCCCAGCCTCAGCAACTCCGGTGCGCCAGAGAAGCCTTTTAAGAGAAAAGGGGTTAGTAACCGGAATGGGCAGACAGACATTTTTAAACACATGGGTGAAAATTAGGATTTTTATATATTTTTTCCTCTTCCACTCTCTCCATGTTCACTCCATTCTCCCCTTTTCCCTCCGTCATCTGTTGTCTGAGCTGCTCCTCTCTGCCACCTCCTGCCTGAGCCTGGTCAACAACAGCTCGCTGCCGCTGGAGACGATCAATCTCAGTTTTCACATCCTTCTGCAGGTTATCCAGCTGTCCTTGCAGCTCAGTCAGCTTGCCCTCCAATTGGCTGAGGGAGGTCTTGAGGGCGGAGACTTACTGGTTGTGGCTGAGGGAAACAGACAACGGGACAGCGGGCACAGGAAAAGTAACATTCTCTCGTGGTACTGCACAGGCTGGCAACACATCTGGGTTACACTCATTCTTATGTGGCTCTCCCACCAGCGGTGCCGAAGTACCCACTAATGAAGGTGGCACGTCATGCTTACCAACCAAGTCATTACCTAAAATCACTGCCACTCCTTCAACAGGCAACGAGGGCCGAACTCCCATGGACAACACCCCCTGTACCAGATCTGAGGAGAACATGAGGTTATGAAGGGGAGCAGACACAACTTGTAACCCCATCCCACAAACCCGTACATCACGACCTGTATATGATTTGGTTGAAAAAGGCAATGCCGGGTGCTCCAGTAGCACACCATGTTACCGCGCTGCGTCGCGGGACTCCGTGCTGCGTCACGGATCTGGTTGACTCCGAGTTCGATTCCCGGACTCGCCGTCATTTGCCGAATGTCTCCCCCTGCTCTCTCTCCCGTTTCACCCTACAACTGTCGGTCATGCTTGACCAGAAAAGCGATAAACGCTAAAAAAGAAAGTTTAAAAAAGAAAAGAAAAAGGCAATGCCGAGCCCACAATAAATGAATCCAACGCACCGGTATCTCGCAGGATTTTAACCGGTACAAAGGAATCACTTCCCACCAATGAAACATGACCCTCCGTAATATAAGGAGAATAACCGCTTTCAATGTCTGATATTGTAGCTGTTACTGTCGCAGGTCTTGTATGCCACCTAACTGCATCAATGGCATCAGCCTTGCTACCAATACGAGCAGGTGCAGCCAACGCGACAGGTCTCACCTGGCCATTTTCATTTGAGAATTCCGCCTTTGCTCTGCGACTAGGGCACTCATTCTTCCAATGCCCTTCACGCCGACAGTAATGACAATTGGTACTATTGTCATTCTCCTTCCCAGAACCATTATTAGGCCTAGAATAAGCGGATTCCACGTTTGACCCAAAACGTCTGTCTGTGCGTGGAGAAAATCTATTCTGCTGCACACTACTACCTGCTTCGGCAAATGTATGTTTATGAATTAGACTAAATTCATCAGCCAACATTGCTGCTTCTTGCAGAGTTTTAACTTTTCATTCGTTTAAGTAAGTAGCAATACTATATGGCACACGGTTTTTTATTTGCTCTAGTACTACTAAATCTGACAGTTCCTGAAAAGTTCCAACATCTGACGCAGAACACCATAGAGTAAACTGTACCACCAGATCACGGACAAAATCAACATGAGTCTGGTGCTCCCTTTTTTCCCAATTTCTAAAACGTTGCCGATATGCTTCGGGGACCAACTCATATGCATGCAACACTATAGTTTTAACTGTCGCATAGATCTTACTGTCTGCTACAGTCAAAGAAGCATAAGCCTCTTGTGCCTTTCCTGTGAGGACACACTGCAACAACAAAGTGCACTCCTCATCAGACCACTTTCTTGCATTTGCCACCCGCTCAAACAAAAAAAAAACAGGACCGGATCCTTTTCTGTGAACTGGGGAAGCAGTTGCCGGTTAGATCCCACATTAAATGTACTTTCCTCCTGACCAGTGACCCCGGAAGAAATTTTTCCCTCAATTATTTGCTTCAACTTAATGTGTTCCATCTCCAATTGTATTTTTTCATGTTCCACTTAAACATGTTCATGTTCCATACTAAGAGTATGAGTAAGAGTTAACAACTCCTTTTGCTGTTCAAAGGTCAAAGCTACAGGGGTCACTGTAGGTGAAATGACAGTTCTGTATAATAGTGGATCCGCTCGGCGTCACTCATGCACTATCTCGCATACGTGCACGCGCACTGAATAAAATTCCACAATGTACCTTTATCCCAGTATTCGTCTGACCACACCCCTCGTTAGCTTACCTACATAAGCAGGTGTGTGGTCACCTGCTCTCCTCCTTTCTCGCTTTCACCACAAGGAAGTGCCTCGGTAGATCCCCACTTGACGTGATGTGATAGTAGGAGAAGAGTTGGAAAACAAGAGATACGTTGACATCATATCTTTATTTTCTCTCTCACTATATTCGAGAAAATACGGCGATATTGTCTTCATACTGGAGTGTCTGGAAGATGATGATCATTCTAAAAAACCTCCACCGGTTTTCGTATTGGGAGTTTGCGCCGCTACATGCCTTCCAACTGCAGTCCTTGCTGTGGCTGGTTGCGGTAAAAGCACAGCTGGACTGTAGGACGTGCCGCTGTTGTGAGAAGTGGTGGGTTCCAGGTTGGTGAGTAATGTTTTGCTTGCGAGCTCCACTTGTCTGTTAGTGCTATGGGGGCTAGCTGACAATGTTTACGAACACCGGCCCCAGATTAGGGTCTTTTGTTCAGCCTCTTAGGCAACGGCGGAAGACCTTGGTCTGAAGCCCATTATAGTTAACTAGTGGGCCACGACCAATAACACTGGTGATCCCTGTGTTTTCTGGACGAGTGGATGTTTCTCTGTCACCGTGAGGCCCCGTCTTTCATATACAAATGAGAGTATTCCCTCACGAGGAAATATGGGCATGGATGTTCGTTAGCGGAAGATCTGTGTTCAAGTCAGCTACAGCCCAGATGGGAATTGTGCTGGCTCCGTCGGGTGTTGGTAAAATCACCGTTGTAAAACTGTGTTAACATCTTGTTTCTCTTTTCTCTTAAAAAGTGAGGAGGGTTTCAGAACGGCGGCCTGTCTGAGTGTCTTGTTGTATCGTTGTGTACGAGTTCCGGTGGTAGCTAATTAGCTTGCGTGCTAGTTGTGGCCTACTGTGTTAGCCAGTCAGCTGTTAGCTGCGGCGCTAGCTCGCTGTGTTTACCAAGCCTGTTGTGCTAGGCTAGGTAACGTTAGCTTGCTGCTATCGGCCGAGAGCGGCCGTTGGCTTAATGCTACACTGTTGAACGTGCTGTGACGATAACATGTTTTTAACACTCTTGACTACGACGTCATCTTTGACAGAGGATGTTCGTCGAACCTGCCCTGAGCCAGGCCGGCAAGGACTGCATCAACAAGGAGCACCGTAGCGGCGGGTTGGAGCAGCGAGCTGCCCGTGTCGTCAAACACAGGAGGCTGTGTTACTTCGGTGCCATGTTAGAGACTGCAGTTTCGCTTGATCTGCGCTCAAGGTAGGCAAGGTCCTGACCAGACCTTGAACACTTCTTCTTGCTTTCCCTTCTAAATGTTTTGTAAATAACGATGTTTTCCAAAACGAGTGTTGCTGCACTACATTTAGGATACGACACGAGTTATGTGTGAATTGTCTTGTCACTGGTAGTAGCTTCTCCATGCAAATCGGGTTGTTTGTTACAGATGTGAAAATTATCTGGTTTGTTGTGTTGAGAAACATTGTGTGTTCATGTACCGTGTACTCACAACTAAGGGGGTTAAACTAACCTATACAGCTATGCTTAGTGACATATGAGTAAAGAATTATTCTTTTCTCAGCCTGTAATGACAGTGTGTTCACATATTAACAGGTTTACCTGTTTAACTGGCCGTATTAAGGGTAAAGTAGGAGGGTTGTGTTCCCCCCCGGTTCCCTGGGGACTTCTTCATCCTCCTCTCAGACATGTTGTTACACTATATTGTGTCACTGTGTGGTAGGGATACGATGTAACCCTTAGCTTGATTGCTGAGGTTGTGCTAAACCTGCTTGAGGAACTTTATTTTCCTAAAAGAAAAGATTGTTTGGTCGCTTTTCGTGTGTGCTTAGCAAGGCCTGTGGCCGATACTAATCGAGAATTATGTATTCTCTCATTATGAAAAACGGCGTTCCTCTGTAGAGTGTTTTTGCCATTTTTTTGTAGGTGATAATGGGTTGTGTGTGTCGTGTGACCTACAACTGGGTTGGGCTGGCAACAGAAGCACATGTGTAAGTTTGGTACCGGGGCGCTAACCCTGCAAAGGAAGCGTAGGTAAGCCCTAGGATGGAAGATCGGAGATGCGCATACGCATCCTACAGGTCTATGGAGGAGAACCAGACCCCCACCTGACAGTGTTCAACAGGTAGGAGACGATCCAAAAAATGCTGAACCTTCCCATGGGACAGGTCCAGCCAGGGTCTGACACCCCCCCCCTCCCGATTTCTCAGGCACCAGAGAACACCAGGAGGAGAATGCCACGACGATGGCTTGCTTCGTCCACAGAGATTGGATCTCGTTGACCAGAGCTGTCACTGCTGGAGACCCTGACAATAGGGTCTGTACCAAACCCGAAAACGGGTGGGGTTGTGTAAACACAAGTCCCCGCCTCAGTGTTCTCTCCATCCACCTCGACATATGGTACTGCCGTAGTCATATGTGATGACACTCCCAACGCACCCGCCGCCATGTGGCGCAGGTCCGCCAGGAACTGTAGATAGTTGGCCCGGTCCCACCCGCTGTGCGTAGCCAACCCTGGAACCGTGCGAGCAGAGCGTTCCGTGTCGGGACATCTGACCCTGACACTACCCACGAGGCAATCGCACCCAAGGGGGGACCCCGACAGAAAGGGCCGGTTTGATACGGGGGGCTTTCTAGGTGAAAAAAGCCCCCCCACTGAACACCCCTCCAGAACATGCTGAGGAGTTGTTCTGCAGCCGGACATGCAAGGTGTGAGGACCCCATGGGTTCCTACACACCGTAGCCCTGCAGTGATATTACTACCACCCAAATCACGCGTGCCTGCGAGACCACTGCCAATCTTTCAGGAGTGGGAGGCACCAACATGATACCTGGCCTGGCGAAGCCGAGGCCGGGGAAGCCTGCACTGTGTGCCTCAAAAGGTTTCGAGCCCCCCTGCTGACAACACTTATAGTTGACAGACGTAACACCAGGCTCAACCAACACAGCTTATGGTGTGGGAGCCGCTTGACAGCACAACATTCTCACAGACAGACCCAGGCTCAGCCATCAACTGGGTGTCAGCCCCTGTCCCCATGAGAAGCGAAAAGTGGGGCCGCCCGCGCTTCAACGAAGGCACGCGGCCCGCAGCCAAAGGAAACAATCAGAGCCCACTTTTTCCGCTGGTGTTGGGGGAGGGAGTGATCGGAGAGCGGGCTGCTCGCGGCAGGACGGTGACGGCTTGTTGTTCAAGTCGAACCCATCCAACATGGCCGATCCCTCGGCCGCCAAGGCTGTCGGCCTTGTGGACACCTGTCGATTCAACGCCCAGGATACCTCTGGCGGGGGAAAACATGGCCGCCTGTCGAGGGCCTCGTCATCGCCGCTGACAAGGCCGTGCTCTCTCTTATTCTGGCTGCGCGGTGTGAGGCGGTGTGGGGCCTAGGACAATACCGCCCGCGCTCCAGCAGAAGACCAAAATTTCCTGCGGAGAGGGGAACCCTGAGCGGTTATAGCTTGCGGCTAGGTCAAAGCTAATAACGTCAACAACCTTGCGCGATGTGTCAACGTCGGCTGGCCCTCAAGGCCCCGCCACCAGACACCATTTTTTTGATAGAAAAAACAGCAATTCGAACACAGTTCTAATCGCTGCCAATTCCATACCGTGGCGGTACAGGCTTTAGCAGCCCACCAGCCACTCGCCAGGCCGACCCACCCATGGCGTCGGCCGGGCGGGGCACTGTTTCAATATGTCAAAAGCAAAGGACTTATGTTAACACGGAGCACCATTGGTGGTTGCAAACAGCAACCTCCACTGTGGTGTGCACCATGAAGGGGTTAAATGAATAAAAGAACTAAACCACAAAATACTGTAGAATGAGCAAGCCCATATACACAACATTAAGGGGAGGTGGACCAGAGCGAACTAGTCCCGCATTCATTCAAAATATTCACAACAGCACACCAGCCCTAGCTTAGCCCATTTACCAGAAAAGGTAAACAAAGCCCCCCCCGCATACTCCCCCAATAGACACCGATTGACCGTCAGCATGAAATGGTTGAGAGGAGAGAAAGCTGTAGCATAGACAGACCTTCTCATAGCAGAGTGACAGAACAAAACAGTAGCCCACTACACTACTACAGCCTAGCGTGAGGCGATGTGGAACCCAGATCAACAACCGCCTGCGCACAAACACGCAACATGTTTACAATGTCGGCTGGACCCATAGCCCCACTACCCGACGCCAATGTGGATAGGAACTAGCCAGCTGAGCCATAACACTGGCCGCCGTTAAGTCCCATCCTGCAGTAGTATAGCTCTACTGCTACACCGCCGAGCTCAAGCATCGGCTCCCAGATGGGGACACGTTCAACAGACCCCGCCGGAACACAGAGGTACGTTACCTGGCTAGGCTACCTAGCCACGGCCTACCCTGTTGTCTACCCATTTACCCGTAAAAAGGTAAATAGGACTCAGCAAAACCCCCACAACAGCTACCGACTGACCTTCATTGATGAACCGGGCAAGAGGAGGGAGAAGTGACAACATCTCACGGCGGAGACATTAGAACAGCGTAGCAGTAGTGTTAGCATGTAGCATTAGTATTAGCATGTAGCATTAGCATTAGTTGTTTAACAGCACGCTTTCAGGATCGTTTGGAACCCGTTCACTGCAGTGAACGTTCACAAAACCATCCCGCCCCTGGCGCCGACACACAACACGGTTGTGTAACAAAACAACCCAGCATTACTAATACTAACACCCGTGCCTGATGACACAGGGCCTACCTTTGTACAACCCGGCTCGATAGCCAACCTTGTACGCTGCCCCTAGATCTGGCTGCCGACAGATGAGGAACATCAACATAGGCCCGTCGTGTCGCTGAAACATGCCTCGAAGATGCCAGGGGTAAGCAAACCTCCGGTAAGCTTTCATCATTACGCAATTTCTCGAATCTTTTCATAATGCTAGTTAACATAAGGTGCACTGCATCCATTATGATGGAACGAAAATAGAGGAAGGGTGTATTGGTGACCATTGTTATGGTCTTATAGGCTGCGCCTCCATAGAGGCGGGACCCGGTCAGGTGTGGGTGTACGTGTTTTTTATTCGTGATGGAGTACAACAGGTACATGAGATAAGGGGTATCTCGATAGGGCTTAAGAGCGGGACGCGATAAGCCAAGTATGAATATATAACCTTCTGTAGTGTGGTAGTAAAGGGTTAACCTTCTGTAGTGTTGTAGTAAAGGGTTAACCTTCTGTAGTGTGGTAGTAAAGGGTTAAGGGCCCGCTCCAGTCGCTGGCTATGCAAATACATTTAACACTCAAACCGCGACATAATTTCAGTAACGTGAAAAACAAAGCCTGCTTGAGTCATTCATCACGTTGTACCAAATATTACTGGGGTGTGATGTCATCATCAGGTTATTATTACAATTATCATCAAACCTCTATCTGACCTCTCTGCTCTCCAGTCTGACCTCTGACCTCTGATAACAGCCTCTATCTGAACTCTCCAGTCTGACCTCTGACCCCTCTATCTGACCTCTCCAGTCTCGACCCCTGACCCGTTACCTGCCCGTGCGTAAGGACGACTTCGACCTGCGCGCCCACATCGAGGGGGCGGGCCACAGCGCGGACACCTGCTTCCACCTGTCAATCACGGAGAAGACCTGTCAGGGCTACCTGGTCAAGATGGGGGGCGGGATCAGGACCTGGAAGAAACGCTGGTTCGTCTTCGACCGCACCCGCCGGACGCTGTCTTACTACGCGGGTAGGATCCATGATGTGATGTGATGTGATGTTATAACTGATCTGGGGCCAGTGTAGGATCCATGATGTGATGTGATGTGATGTGATGTGATGCTGTAACTGTTCTGGGGCCAGTGTAGGATCCATGATGTGATGTGATGTGATGCTGTAACTGTTCTGGGGCCAGTGTAGGATCCATGATGTGATGTGATGTGATGCTGTAACTGATCTGGGGCCAGTGTAGGATCCATGATGTGATGTGATGCTGTAACTGATCTGGGGCCAGTGTAGGATCCATGATGTGATGTGATGTTATAACGTAAGGTTATGTATATAACCAAGTTCTATGAATTATGGTGACGCTCAGCGTCATCTGCACGCACTTCACTTCGTGCACGAGCACTGAATAAAAATTTCCACAATGTACCTTTACATCCCAACATTCGTCTGGCCACACCCCTATCCGCTTACCTTCATAAGCAGGTGTGTGGTCACCTACTCGCCTCCTTCCCAAACTTTCACCACAAGGCGAGATCAAGGGCCGCAGTGGCGTCCTGACGCTGAGCGTCACCATAATTCATAGAACTTGGTTATATACATAACCTTACGTTCTATTTCATTATGGCTGCCGCTCAGCGTCATCTGCACTACAGGAGCTGAGCGGGAGCCTGAAGCTCGACAAATGTACCCCACTGAGGCCCCCCACAACCATCAGACCGGGGAGGACCGAGCCCCCCGACCCTCCCTAATGGAGGATACCCTCCCTATTGGAGGACGGGAGGGAGACGGATCCGACCGTGCGAAGAGGAACTCAAGCAACTCAACGCACAGGGTGAGCAGATCGTGGCTTGACCCCACGACCACGCACACGCACAACCCGCATGCCACCAGGGAACGAACGGAAGGAACAACCCTCGTTACTGCCCCCAAAATCACGGAGTCAAGAGCAAACTCAACCCCGTGGCAAGGCCGTAGCAGCGGAGCGCGAAGGAAGACCCAGACCCACTGAAGGAACTGGATCCTCTGGAAAAAGGGGGCCCGGAGAAGTCAATGACGCCAGGCATCAAGACCCCACCAGGCGGTCACTTAATGACACCGCCCCCCACATCGCCAGCGTATTCGGACAGGGCCCCTCCAAGAGCGGGCCCTTTCACCCCAATAGTACACCGCCTGGCACACTGACCCTGCAACACAGGCAGTCAGCATGGACGTAAAGCACCCAAAAAAGGTTAACCAACGGAAGCAGGCAGCGCACCGGGGAAACCAGGCAGCAGGCTGTAGACCTGAGCCTGGAGCACTGCGGACGAGACAGGTCAGCTGAAAACAGCCCCCCCGGCGGAAGGGGCGTATGCTGGTGTTGTTGAGCACCATGACAAAGCCTCCATAAAAAAAAAACCACCCAGAGGGGTCGAGGCAGAGAAGGCTGACACGATTGGCAGACGTCATGAACGTGCAAGGGCACACTCAACCGGGTAACCCGGGAGTTGACTCTGCTCCAACACACCAGGGAATCAACCACCCTCTCGGTACACAGACGGTGGCTGTTCCTATAACCCCTCAAGAAAAACTCCAAAACACACCTGTGGGTATACACCAGCTATACCGCAGTACAAGTGTTTCAGTTTCCAAAAAAGGGTTATCCCAGGCCTACGGTTACAACGAAACATTACTTCGGACTGGGCCCGGCGGCTTTGGAAGCACACAGGGTTACCAGAGGAGGTCCAGAAGACCACCCCAACAGCCCCCTCTTCGCCATGCGTGAGAGAGGAGCGAAAGAAAGGAGAACCAGCCCCTTATAATAGTGCCAGGTACAACGTGTACCCAACAAAGGGTCTCCATAACGCCTAACCCTGTGACACCCGGGCCGACCCGGCATTTTTCCCCCCGAAAAAAGCACAAGTCCCTCAGGGTACCAGAACAGCAGATCTGCATCCCCGGCGGACAACGGGTTAACTGACCTGGACCAGCGCGACCAGAACCAGTCCCGTGCCCTAACCACGCCGACATGCCCACTCCAGAAGAGGGGGTAGGTATGCGTGTCGATCTAAAACATGAAAAGAGGGCGCCACCCAGACGGTCCCATTTGTACCTCGCTCAGTGGCCCACCCCAAGGGCGTGAGACCCCTCTACCTATGTTCTGATCTATTCCGTTAACATCCCCCAGATATGAACGAGAATCCGTCGAGACCCAGTAACAGGCTCTCGGAAGAAGAAAAAAAACCCATCCCAGTTGCCCTATAAAAACACTGTTTTAATAACAAGCAACCAAGGCGTACTAGCCTCCTGCATGATTCTTTTATTTTTTTTTTATTGGTCTTTTTCCCCCTCCATTTTCCTCCGATTTTCTCCCATCCCAATGTTAGTCGTATGCCAATTCCCAGTCCCTTCCTGGTCGCTGCGCACTTACCCCCCACAGTCAGATCATCTGGGAGAGTGGAGGCTACCACGTGCTTCCTCCGACACACGTCCAGCCAATCACCGCTTCTTTTCACCTGGCAGCGCGGATTCTCATCGAGAGGGCGTAGCGTGTGGGAGGATCACACTATCCCCCTCAAGTCCTATCCGCGCTTAGCAGGCGCCCCGACCGAACTGTAGGAGTCGCTGTTTACAACGACCCGGACCCACCCCGCCAGCTTCTCCCACCCTCTAATATAGCCAATTGTATTAGTGCAGACGGCCAGCCAAGCTGGTGACAACCCCGGAGCTGTGAGCTGGATTCGAACAGGCGAATCCAGCTCACAGCTCCGGGGTTGGTGACGAACGCAATCTCCGCTCGGCCACCTAACCGCCCTCCTGCATGATTCTTAACAGAAACACCCCGAGCCAGCACTATGTATGCGTCGGGACCCAAAACATATCAATGGACAGTCTAACCAGACCCCACATTGATCCTTCAAGGCGCCTGGGAGAACGACAAGAAGGTTGTCGTGCTTCATATTCTCCACTCTTTTTTATTAAAAAAGAAAGAAACACCGACTGACATGAATCCCATGTGACGCAGCAGAGGGTAATTTTTTTTTACATTTTTACATCCCGCCACCCTCACCACAGAGGAGAGACGGAACTCCTCAGAGAGACTTCCCACGTGAGTCGTAGATTGAAAAGTCACGGTAACATTGAGTCATGTGACCAACCGACTCAAGTTACACGTATATCGAGCGTAGTAGAACAGTAAGTTCCTACGCTCTGCCCCGACAACTTGACAACAGGGTCTAAACTCACGGAAGCCGTCGTCCATAGAAACGTGCCTAGTGACGTTTGCTATGACGGGGGGAAACCCAAGACTCAACCGCCCCTGATAGGTGCGGAGTCTGGGAAACCCTTCTCCCCCCCCCCCCTCCTTGCCAAGCCGCCTAACAGCTTGGCCCTGACCAAATGAAAAGAGATTCCAATAACCCCCTGACCAATCAGAAGAGGGAAGGAGGGGTTTATCCGGTACCACCTCACAAGCCCAACCAACAACAATAGCCATATGATACCTTCAGTAGCAATGCTAATGAATAGCGCAAGCTAATTCACTGCACGCTAACCACAGACACGTCTGTGAACAGGGTTTATAGCAAGACCAAGTTGTGTGTGTGTGAACCAGACACCCGTATCTATGTTGTAAGACACAGAAAATCTGATAGAGAGAGAGAGAGCGGCTGAGCTGCGGTACGTTTTCATACGAGCATTACTGCAAACCAACACAATAGTGTTGCAGCTCAATATCACTGTTTAAGCAACAGAGCACACAAATAACCTCTACCTTTATGTGGAGATTCAGGTCGAGGCAGAAAAAACCCTTTTTCAACCGAGTGTAGGCTGCAGGCCTTGCTTAAGCTCTAACATGAAAGTAACGTCTAGCCCTCCTATCAAACCCATACTAGCGAAAGATTCACACGTTGCATCCCCATCATATGTTTGGTGAATAAACACACAGTTTGTTAACAAAAAATACAGTCCCTCCTTAGGGGCTGGTCTCGACGATCCCTACCTTCACCTCCGGGCGTAGATGGGCCGGCTGCAGTGGCGGAGGCGCCCTCTCTCCTCCTGGCCTTCTTCGCTGAAGGTCCAGCAGTGGCGGTGGTAGCAGCGGCGGCCACGGCGGAGTAACCTCGACGACGCGGCGGCCATCTGACTCCACCGGCAACATCGGGCGGGGGGAAATGAGGCTGGAGCACGGAGCGCTCCTCCTGCATCTCCCTGCAGGTTGAGGTCATCAGCTGCAGTGCCGACCCGAATAGTCCAGCCTCGGAGAGGGGTGCCGTCAGAAGGGGAGTCCTCTTCTTCTCCGGCACATGCGCCTGCTCCAGCCAAAGGTGGCGCTGGATCAGAGTGGCCAGGGCGCGCACTTTCCCAGCGGCTATAGCCTGCGGCTGAATCAGATGCAGGATGGCTCCTGCCGACTGGGCGAGCTGATCATGCTGTAAATCAGTCAGCTCCGTGCCGCCCGTCAATATCCCGGACATGAATCTCGCCAGCTGCGCGATGTTAGAAGTGGCAGCTAGAGATTGTGTTCCGGAGATAAATGACTGGTCGCTCCAAAATGCCAACCGCCTCGCCGATTTCCCTTGGGGAACCGGCTTCCATAACGGCTCCCACACCACCTCAGGACAAAGGAGCGCCACCATCGGCCTATCAAGCCGTGGCACGCCCACCTTCATGCCGTCTACCAAACCCGCCACCCGCGTGACTTGCACGTAGGCGGGAGTAAGGCCCATGATGTGGGAGACCACCTGGCCCTGACGGACATAGGCCGCCATTGAGGGGAAAAATGGGTAGACAACGTCCACCCCTCTCACCGGGCGACGTTGCCATAGATGACCTATGAGATCGTCAGGGACAGGAACAGGCAGTGGCTGCGGCAGCGGCACGCCGTTTGCGACTGCCGCCGCCATGAGCTCGGGAAACAAAGCACGCAGTTCCCCCTGCATACTTTCCTCCTCCGAGCCCGCGTCCCTCACATACAGCAGACTACTGGTCAAGGAGCCACATTCTGATGTGGCTGATAGCAGGGCATCCCGCCGCCGAGTCAGAGGTTCTAACCCAACATCTGCGGACGAGGAACCCCAAGGAGACATCTCACCCCCCTCCAGTGTTACCTGGACAGGCAGGGGACATGTCTCCACTGGGCCTTCAAACAAGAACCCGTCCGCCTCTATCATGTAGTCCTCTGTCTCCATCGGGCATGTAGAGACCGACGCATCCTCATCTGGCTCCAGCAACTCACCAAAACCAGGCCGTTCGCGTCTGCAAGCCACCATCTTGCGACGGGAGCGAGCTGACGCAAAAAGTTTGCGTCTCAAAACCCCCGCAACCAAAGGAGCCGGCCGCCCAACAGCGGACGACTCCCCGGAAGCAGAGGAACCAGAGCCGGAACCAGGCCATCGCACAGGAGACGGCACTGGTGCACCAGCTCCTTGGAGAGGCAAACTACCCATCGGACGCCTACCGGGCGTGGCTGCCGACCACGAGAGAGGCCTCAACCCCGCTCCAAGACGCACGACAGAGGCGGCGATGGAGAACCGCTGGTGAAGAGTAGCGTTGCGAGCGCGACCCTCCGAAGTAGACATTATGACTTAGCTTTTTTCTTTCGAAATATATGAGAGAAGAAAAAAGCAAGAAAAAATGTAAACACGTCTCAACTTTCTTCAGCTAACAACCTCGTCAAGTGTGGGATCTACCGAAGGCACTTCCTTGTGGTGAAAGTGAAGAAGGAGGCGAGTAGGTGACCACACACCTGCTTATGAAGGTAAGCGTATAGGGGTGTGGCCAGACGAATGTTGGGATGTAAAGGTACATTGTGGAAATTTTTATTCAGTGCTCGTGCACAAAGTGAAGTGCGTGCAGATGACGCTGAGCGGCAGCCATAATGAAATAGAACTGTTCTGGGGCCAGTGTTTCCCATTAACTTATTGGACGCCAGTCACGAGTATAGTCAGGTTTTAATCGTTATTTCTTTTATTAGCGATATCCATTAATTTTCATCCATCCAACCTGATGTTATGGTTGGGAATGGGTCTGAGCTCGCAAAAGGGCAAATACCGCAGCCTATCGTCTCCCGGATGGTATTGCACATCATTGGTTTGGATTGGCTGGGGATGTGCATTAAAAAAAAAAGGCTGGTCCAGGTTTTCCTTTTCGGGCGCAGTATCGTGTTACCACACTGACTGGGGAGACTGGGAGCAGCAGTATCATGTTACCACACTGACTGGGGAGACTGGGAGCAGCAGTATCATGTTACCACACTGACTGGGGAGACTGGGAGCAGCAGTATCATGTTACCACATTGACTGGGGAGACTGGGAGCAGCAGTATCATGTTACCACATTGACTGGGGAGACTGGGAGCAGCAGTATCATGTTACCACACTGACTGGGGAGACTGGGAGCAGCAGTATCGTGTTACCACACTGACTGGGGAGACTGGGAGCAGCGTGGATTATGTGTTTTGGATATATAACGTTGGATCAATAAACGCTATCAATATTTGGAATGGCGATCAGGAATTGGATTAATCTTTTTGCAGGACATCAGATGTGAGGTAAGGACTCTATGTTACCAGTCTTGGGTTAATCAGATGTTCCTTTCACCGCCATCGGAGCGCGTGTGTGTGTGTGTGCGTGCCGTTGTGGCTGACCAACAGTGTTGGGCAAGTTACTTTTAAAAAGTAATTAGTTACAGTTACTAGTTACTTCTTCCAAAAAATAACTAAATTACTTACTCAGTTAGAAATTATAAAAGTAACTAGTTAATTCAGAAAGTAACTATTCCGTTACTTTCAAGTACATTTGTTACATAAACAACATACACAAATCTGAACTATTTTAATGTTGCTGTGGGACAAAGTGAGACTAGCCTCCAATCAAATGCCATGTATGTAGATATTATAATTTCTATGTTTATATAGTGGATCATACAAATACAAACACAATAGATTAGGGGTGTAACGGTACACAGAAGCCACGTTTCGGTACGTACCTCGGTATTGGGGTCACGGTTCGGTACGAGTTCGGTACAACAGAAATATTTTTTTATAATTATTATTATTAATATAATTAATTTTTTTAATTACTTTCTTTTAATATATTATATTTATGATCATTATTATAATTATTATTATTAAATAGAATAATTTTCTATAGGCTTGCAGTGGGATACTGGTGTCATTTTGTGTTCAGGCATCCTGAGTAAATGAATTGCCTACTGCCCCTTTAACAACTTATAGGCTTGGTAAGTTTCACTTTCCCTTCTAGAGAGGATTTAACTGCATGAGACTAAATACTAGAGAACAGATGACATATTACAACAATGGCAGAGGATTATTTGGATTTAACTGGAGAGGAGCTCAGATGATCAATCCGAAAAAGTTTCTTTTTTGTATTTGATCAGCGTGAGTCCAGCGGGGGAGAATGTTGTTGTTGTGTGTTGGCGACGTGTGTGTGTGTGTGTGTCGGCGATGCACGCCGTGTGTGTGTTGGCGATGCGCGGCGTGTGTGTGTGTGTTGGCGATGCGCGCCGTGTGTGTGTGTGTTGGCGCAGAGATCTGTCTGATGAGAAAAACTGCTTCAATCATAGTAACGCGCTGCATTTTTTGGCAGTAACGGTAACGGCGTTATTAAGATTGGAAGAGTAATCCGTTAGATTATGTGGTAGTTTTCAGTCAAAGCAAACTGTGTATATATTATTTTGTACAACACAACCAACGATTACAGAATGGCAACAAGAAGAGGTAATTTACATTCACAAATTTCTCCCCCCATCTCCCCTCTCTCTGTAACACAACGAGGCATAGACACACATCTCTCACTTGGTACAGGCAGCTGCCTGTCTCAGATCTCCTCATGGGGGAAGATGGGATATGCAGGCGCTGATTAAGTGAGAGACAGTGGCTGTTTGATCTCCTGGGAAAGTCAACAAATGTGTGGTTTTACAGCTCTGAGATCGACCAAGCGACTAGAGAACCATCTGGTCAGACAGATTGAATATACAAAGATACTAAAGAAACGGCCTTATAAGGCGCCAGACAAGCCCCACTAAGGAGGGGCTGCTGTCTCTTCTAAAACAAAGGACAGCAGATGTAGCAGAGATCAAAGAGGGACCGTTTGAGTCCACTCTGTGACCTAATAGGGTATCTTGAACTGCGGGAAAACGCCCAGTAATAAATTCAGTCTTAAACGTCACTGTAGGGCTTAGCCTATTGAGAGCTAAAACAAGTGTTTCTCCAATTAGAAAGCTCGATGCGAGTTTTTGGATACGCCCGCTTGTCGTAACATTAGAGGCGGAGCCTAGATTTGAATATGACAAACTCCTCGATGGGAGAGGAGAACACAACCCCCACGAGACCAGACCAGGAAACAACTAGCAGAATACACACTCTTTTTCTCCACTAGATATTGAGGAAACCACGAGCAGAGAGACGGCCTCCAAACTACCATCTTGAAGAAGCCGAGACGCGAGAATGTTTATAGACAAGCTTTTTTATTGAGAATTTAGTCTGAATTCTACGATCCTCCGGCATATTGGATGCATCTCGTAGGTTCATTGCACATATTTCTTTTGTAACATCTGTTGAAATCCTTTTTCATTAAAAACGGATTCTCTTCAAACTGCTCGGAACTCGATTTCTTCAATCGCCGCGCCGTGTTCTCTGAAGCTCAGCTAGCAGAAACCATCATATACATGGTTATCTGCATTTGTAGCTCAGTAGTACTTCAAAGAGCTTTTTAAGGTTTAAACACAACGCAGAGTACGAAGATTAAGCTAGAAAGATACTAAATTTTTGGTGCTGTGGCCCTTGAATAGAAACGTCCGTTTTGAACGACAACAAAAGAGAATTTTTTTCTTTCTTCACCTCGATCAACAAGATCAACAACAGATCGTCTTCGCGTAGCCGGAGAGTTACCAAAAAGGTGAGTGTTATGAAGTGTACGGGTGTTCAATTCGAACCAAGGGGGGGTTTGCTAAAGACTTAACCTCATGTGAACATGAAGTAATAGGTGATGAGTTGGGTGTTCTGAATGGAAGGAGAAGTGCTGTGTAATTGGGTACAGGGAAGTTCCACTGGAGAACTGTTGTACAGAGAATATGGGGAAGTGTACAGAACTCTGTTACTATTCAGAACATGCAAGTCAGATATGGTAAAGATGAGTGTGCACCGCCAAAACTGGTTTGCGAGACAGGTTATAAGCGTCGTATTGCGACTGACTACGGTTTTTCTGGCCAGGAAGCCACGGTGGTCCGTTTTGCGTGCGATAGGGTGCGCTTCTCGAGGGATTATTAGAACCCTAGAAAGTAATACTCGAGACATGGAGCGCAGTTAATAAGGAATGATTTGGGTGTTCTGAATGGAAGGGGAAGCTCTGTGAAATTGGGTGCGGGGAATAGTTCCACAATGGAGCTGAAGTACAGAGAATATGGGAAGAGGACAGAGCGCTGTTACCATTCAGAACATGCGAGTTAAGTGTGGTAAGCATGAGGAGAACCTTCGGGACCGGGGAGTGGCGTGTGAGGTTACAGAGTATGGGGAATAGTTCTACGGGGGAACTGAAGTACACCCAGATACGTGGCTTTTTAATAAAAGCGGGGTCTGGTTCGTGCTCAAAGTTAAACGGTGGTACGTGTG